>NC_035448.2:136547368-136847368 GCF_002127325.2 Helianthus annuus | reverse complement strand
TCTGCTTGAAGATATGCTCGAGACTCCTGTGATCGGTGTAGATAGTGCACTTGGTACCGTACAGGTAGTGTCGCCATATCTGAAGTGCAAAAACAACAACTCCCAGCTCTAAATCGTGCGTAGTTAGTTCCGTTCATGGACCTTAAGTTGGCGCGAAGCGTAAGCAATGACCTTGTCGCGCTGCATTAACACACATCCAAGACCCTGAATGGATGCATCGCAATAAACCACAAAATCATCCGTGGCCTCTGGTAATGAAGGAATAGGTGCGCTGCAGAGTCTATCCTTTAAGTGCTGAAAAGCTGTTTCCTGTGTATTACCCCAACGATACGTAACACCTTTCTGTGTCAGTAGTGTAAGTGGCTGTCCAATCTTTGAGAAGTCTCTGATGAACCGTCTGTAGTAACCTGCCAAACCCAAGAATTGGCGTATTTCCGTTGGTGTACGTGGTGCAGGCCAGTTTCTGATCGAATCTACCTTGGATGGATCAACATGAATCCCATCCTTGTTTACCACATGGCCTAGAAAGTGGACTTCGTGAAGCTAGAAGTCGCATTTCGAAAACTTGGCGTATAACTGTTCTGTTCGAAGAAGCTTCAAAATAAGTCGTAAATGCTGCTCGTGTTCCTCCTGACTCTTGGAATAGATCAGGATGTCGTCGATGAAAACAATCACAAACTTGTCTAGGTACGGCTTGTACACTCTGTTCATAAGATCCATGAAGACTGCCGGTGCATTCGTAAGCCCGAATGGCATGACTAGAAACTCGTAGTGGCCGTAACGAGTTCTGAATGCTGTTTTGGAGAGGTCGTCATCCCAGACTCTCAGCTGATGGTAACCTGACCTCAGATCAATCTTTGAATAGTAGCTCGACCCTTGCAACTGGTCGAATAAGTCATCAATGCGTGGAAGAGGATAGCGGTTCTTCACTGTCACCTTGTTTAGTTCGCAGTAATCTATGCACCTCCTGAAAGTACCGTATTTCTTTTTCACAAACAATACTGGAGCTCCCCAAGGCGAAGATCTAGGACGTATAAAACCCTTATCCAAGAGCTCTTGTAGTTGTTTAGACAATTCTTCCAGTTCAGTTGGAGCTAAACGATACGGTGCACGAGCTATTGGTGCTGCTCCTGGAGCTAGTTCAATCTGGAATTCGACCTGGCGATGAGGCAGTAGCCCAGGTAAATCTTCAGGAAACACTTGAGGAAAATCGCGTACAACTGGGATATCTTCTAATCTCTTCTCTTTCGCTGATGCATCAGTAACAAGTGCCAAAATGGCAGTGTGACCCTTTCGCAAACATTTCTGAGCCTTTAGAAAGGAGATGATTGCCTTGAACTTCGAGAGGTTCTTTACCAGAACGGGGAATACGAACAATCTTCTCCTTGCATAATATCTCTGCTTGTTGCTAGGATAACCAATCCATACCAATGACGATGTCGAAACTACCCAGAGCTATGGGAATTAGATCGATAGAGAAAGTCTGACCAGCGAGGATAAGATTACAACCCTGAACTATGTGTGTGGCCTCTAGACTTTTACCGTTAGCTAACTCTACGGCATGCTTAGTGTTCAGAAGTGTGGGTGTACGTTTGAGCATTTGACTAACTTTCAGAGACATATAACTGGTATCCGCACCCGAATCAAATAATACAGTAACATAAAAGTCATCGAGAAGAAACTTACCCATAACCACGTTAGGATCGTTCCTAGCATCACCCTGACCCAGCACAAAAGCACGACCCCTGGCGCCATTATTCCCATCATTGTTTCCCCCGTTGTTGTTCCCATTTCCCTGATTATTGTTGTTGTTGTTGTTCTGGTTTCGGTTTAACTGGGGGCAGTGTCTCTTGAAGTGACCTTCAGTGCCACAATGAATACATCCCTTGTTGCCCTGCTGCTGATTCTGCGGTGTCTGCTGCTGCTGCTGGCGATCCTGAGTTACAGGCCGTGGGCTCCTACAATCCTTGGCCTCATGACCCATCTTGAGACACCTTTGACAACGACCCTTGTTGCACTGGCCACTGTGGTGTCTGTTACAATTGTTGCACCTTGGGTGATTTCCTCGATACACACCCCTTCCCTGATTGCCCGAAGATTGTTGACCAGGGCTCTGATAGTTGTCAGTCTTTCGCTGCTGCACCTGAGACTGAACTGTAGCTGAACCCTTGCTGGAATCCCCCTCCCATTTTCTCTTATTGTCACTGGGAGTAGCAGAAGTGGTAGCGGTAGTAGTAGCGCTGATACGTTTAGGCAGCCTGTTCTGATCCACTGCCTGATCCGTGAGGCGATGAGCAAGACGTTGAATATCCTGGATATTATCAAGGTTGGCCGATGTCACATGGCTTTGGATTTCTGGTGCTAGCCCTTTGAGATACAACTCAATACGCTTGATAGGAGGGTCCACCATAGTTGGACACAAGATGGCCAGTTCGTTCGACCGTTTAGTATAAGCCTCAATTTCCGACCCTGTCTTTTTCAAATGACAGAACTCCACTTCTAACTTGTGGATGTCATCACGTGTGCAGTATTCCCGTTTGATAAGTTCCTTGAAATCATTCCAAGGGGTGGCGTTAGCAGCTGCCAATCTTAATATCTGAACTTGCGCGTTCCACCAAGTCAGCGCAATGCCTTCTAGAGTACCAGTGGCGTACTTCACCCTGCGAGCCTCAGGGCATTCACACATCTCAAATACTGACTCAAGCTTTTCAAACCAATGGAGGAGTCCAACTGCTCCCTCAGTGCCACTGAACGTGCTAGGACGACAGTCCATGAAATTCTTGAAAGTGCAAACAGGTTGCTGAACGTGTTGACCTGTTGTGTATAAGAATAGGACAAGGTTAAACACAAGAGTTGGTTTAGGAGTGTAGGATCTAAAGATCCTAGTGTGAGTTACGACTGCAGGGTATACCTCTTGCTTGTGCGGCTGCAAGTGCTGCAACAACTTGTTCATTAATGAGAGCCGTCAACTGGGCTTGAGTCATGTTAATACGTCCAGCCATGATCTTCATAGCAAAGGTAACATGAGTGAGAGAGGTTCGCGAAAATGCGATGACAGAAGAGAGTAAGCACACAAGTATTCTCAGGCAATAAGTGTTACGTTTATCTAAGCATACCAAGAGCATAGTTCTATGTATTCTAGCAAGTAGGTAATAAAACATATACCATATTACCTAGAATGTTGAGTCTTGCACGTGGAGCGAGGCGTCGTTGTGGATCGTTGAGCACTGTACAGGTTATAGTCTGGTTTTAATCACGTTTTTCCCTTATTAAAACCGAGTTCTCTATAACCAATGGCTCTGATACCAATCTGTCACACCCCAAAAATCCACACGCGGAGTACCACCGCATGGAGGCGTGACATGACCAGGATCTAGCCACCAATCATATTGAACATATAAGTAAGTAATAAAAGTAATTCATCAATACGAAAGGTGTTTTCCAAACCAAACATAATCAATTGTGTAGCGGAAGCAATAATGTAAAAATTCAGTATAAGTATTAAGTTTGAAATATCATAAAAGTGTTTAACATAACATCCACGATCCATGTCCACAACGACCACGCCTCCCAGTGCAAGCTCCTATTGTACCTATCGACCTGCAAGGCATGTAACAGAGAGTCAACAACTAGTTGAGCGAGTTCACAGTAAGGTGTTCAATTAGTGCGTTCGTTATTCACAAGTAGTAAGTTCGTTGCATCACCATGCGTAATTAACTAAGCCTGTTGTATGTTCAATTAGTGGGGGCTTCCCATGTTGTATGTACTAGACTAGTTGAAACCATAAGTGTTCTTCTTTATCCGAGAACAGGAACACGTACAAGGTTTACGTAGATTTTACGTAAGTGCCCTTCTTAACCCGAGGACAGTGGTACGTGGGAGGTTTACGTAGGTTTTATGTAAGTGTCCTTCACAACTCGAGGACAGTAGTATGTGTGAGTTTACGTAGGTTTTACGTAAGTGTCCTTCACAACCCGAGGACAGTGGTAAGTACAAGTTTACGTAGGTTTTACGTAAGTGTCCTTCGCTATCCGAGGACGATGGTAGGTAGTCTAGTAACAGTGTAAGTACAAGTAATTGTTCAATCCCATTCCTTCAATCCCATTCCCTAACCACCGGGAATCCCATGCCTTGGTAAGAGTGTGAACTCACCTTGGTTTGCTCGGTATGCTAAAGTATGTGCTCACAAATAATCAGTCGAGTCCTAAAGTTATGCACGTATTCGCAATTAGTTTACATTCACAAGGTTCGACTAACAGTCAAGATCATCACGTACATTCAAGTAACAACCAACACATTGCATTTATCGGCTATACAAGTTCAAATTAATCCAATGAATACGCTATACAACTGAAATCATTCTCTGTTTAACATTGAACATTCACAATCCGAGAAATCAGATTAGATCAACCATCTAACTGTTTTATACATCACTCCCTACCCATCCCTATTTATAGATACCAGGCTTTACCATATCATCGGGTGCTATCAGCATGCAAAAATTCTAGTTCATAAGTATTACGTTTAACATTACAAGCATCATGCATCCGTTTACAAATGTTGGGTTGGTTGCTTACTGTCTCGGCGAAACACCCATGTGTTTCGTCGAGATTGGTCATGGCGAAACACTCATGTGTTTCGTCGAGACATGTGTTTCGTCGAGATCACACAGGGGTATCACTTTGTTTCGTCGGTCTGTACGTTTCGTCGACCTGTCAAGCAGTTACACAATATCACAAAAACCCTAATCGCCGATTAGCATGCAGAATACATACGATCACACAGAAATCATACAATCGACGACTAACCATTCTGATCCTCAATTATATCATGCCATTATCAATCATCAAACCTAACCAATACGATCATCAAACGTTAAGGCCGATCATGGACAGAGAATTTAACATATGCCCTTATCACATTCAACCCATTCTAACATGAATGTCAAGCATAAATTTCATGTATTACTTAGTATTCAGGGAATCCAGATCGTGATTACATATAACAACGATACGAAACAATCAATCATGCACAGATTAGACACTAACTGAGGTGGGAGAGAATAACGGGTTGATTCAACCGAAGAGGTTTCAAAGTCTTGCCGTTGCCGTCGCACAGGAAGAAGGGAGAGAGAGATAGGGACCTTAGGGTTTCAATTATGTTACTAGTGTGGCGAATGAAGTTGTTCCGTATAACTTATACGCGTGTATGCGTATTGGGCCTAAATGGGCCACGACGAATTTCTGGGCCGGCGAAACATTTTGTTTCGTCGTGTGTGTATGTGTGACGAAATACACTTGTTTCGTCGAAGAGGTTTATGGCGAAATACTTGATTTCGTCAAGTTGGTTCGGGGTGTAACAGTTTAAGTAACCAAGTTATATCATCAAACATACAATGAAACAATCACATAAACACACAAATGAAACAATCACATAACGTCTCAATATATAACAAACGTGTACGGTTACGAAGCAACCAAGTCGTACAAACAAACAACTAAACAATTATCGTGCAATTAATGCGAAAGTGGAATCTCGGAAACTCGAGTTGTCACATTTACGTTCTCCGTATTAATTTTTTACACTTTTATTTATCATACCGTTTATTTTATATTAAATAATATCAAAGAACTATAGCCGCTATAATGGTTTTTTTAAATCTTTTGAAGTTCAAACTAACCTTTACACTATAAATAATATATGTCTCCCAATAATTTTATTTTTCTCTTACAACTTTCGTTGATTAGTTTTTTATTTTAAAAAGAAAAACTAAGTAGCCGATTTGAATTCTTATGAAAAGGGTGCAGCATCATGTCACCAACATCATTTTTCCGTTCATTCATTTGGGTCGTTACACAACGTCACCTTTTTTTCTTCTAATTGTTACATTGTATTTTGTTTTTTGTTGTTACATTTATATATTGCAGCTTTGTATCGTTTGATTCGTACGAAGATTACCAATCGCAACGCTCGATGAGAAAATCCTAGTATATAATAAAACACGTTATGGTACTACAAGGCCCACTATCTTCTTTATTTTTCTTTTAGTTACAAGAATACCATCAACTCACATACTTAACTTTTTTCTTTTTTTTTTTAGTTTCATCCTCTTTGAGTGTATTTCTAACCATTTCACAAGATTTTTATGTTTTGGTTCTTACCATTTTGCCCCCCTCAACTGTTGTTAGTTTTTTTAAAACAACTTACATTCTTATTCCTTGAATTTTAATAAATATATTAAGTGAACCCTAACTCTAATAAAGTTATTATTACTCCCTTTAAATCATTTTACATACGCTGCTACAATATTTTATAAAGTGTCAAGTGAAACCCGTACACTTTAAATAATATAGATCTTTAACCTAATAGTTTTCTTTTTCTCTTATAAGTTTTGTTCATTATCTTCTTACAACTAAATTCGCGATTTAGAAAAACCAATCCGGTCACCGAATAAAATTATAAATTTACTTTTATGTTATCTAAAATTGCTGTTTTAAAACCGGTCATTATTAGTTAGAACAAGTTGGTTTTGAATATATTTTGTAATGTATTTTAATAGCTTAAAAAACTAATCTTTACTGTTTTGTTCGTACACGGATTTCCCGCTACAACGTGCGGTGAGGAAATCCTAGTTTTGATTTATTTATGAGATATCCAAAATAGGGGAAGATTCAAATGAAAACCACTAGTTAACGCGAAAACTAACTAAAGCCTAAAAAACATACCGATTTTTTTTTTACCAATTTTCGATATTTTATGTATATAAAAAAATTTAATTTTTTTTGTAGTGCACATGTGTAATAGTACACATGTGTGTTATACAGTACACATGTGCACTACAAATTTTTTTCTTTTTTTTATGAAAAAAAAGTTTTTTCTTATACACAAAAACTAGCGATTTTTAATAAAAAAATTGTAAAAAACAAATTTTTGGCATGTTTTTTAGGTTTTTTTAATTTGTTTTCACGTTAAAAGTGGTTTTCATTTGAATCATCCCCATCCAAAATATAGTTAATGTATGTATATATATAGGGTCGGGATTTAGAGAAAACGGTCGAAAGTGTGAGAACGGTGAGAACGCTTATGGATCGTCCGATTAAAACAATCTATGGACTATATTGGCGCGGTGGCGTTTTCGTAAATAACATCAATTTTATTACGTTGGCGCGCCTCATTAAGGGTAAAAAGGTCTTTACACCTCTATACCAAAACGCCATACTAATGAATAAAACGCCATTACGGACCAAACACATCGATATATAAACAAAAACATCCCAGACATAAAAACACACCCCAGAACCTGAAACACCATATTTTCTACTATATACCATTCATCTTACAAACGCCAAAATCCCCAAAACATTAAACACAACTACTCAAAAAACGCCATATTTTCTATTATATATCGTTCATCTTAGAAAACGTCAAAACACTCAAACATCAAAGAATCCAAAAAAATCAACGCTTCTTTCAGATACACTTTTTCCTCAGTAAAACGCCAAAAATGCCAAATATCGATTCTTGTATATTCAAATATTGTTCTACGCCAAAGCTTCGGATAATGCATTCTTCCCTGAGGTGATGTGACTCAAATAACATTTTGCTGCATGAGATGGACAAATCATAAACAAAAACATGCTGGGGTCAGACTTATGTCATTTTCTGTGTTTTGTTCTTGATGAATATTATAATGGCATGAAAAGACGAATGACACTGATGAGTTGTTAGAAGATACATATTCAAACAAAAAAACTTATGTCATTTTGTCTTTCCAAACGGCCACAAAAACACAAGCATGGCTAAGCTAAACCACCAGCGAACATGATTCAAAGAAGAAAGAGACTGATGAAAGTGAAGATTTGGAAGATGAATTGTTTTTATTTTATTTTTTTTAATTAATAAAAGCTAAAAATGTAAAAAAACGCCAAAAACTACTTGAACCCATTCAAAAACGCCAAACTTGGAAGATGGAAAGTCTATGACCCTAAAAACTCATAAAAAGCTGAACAAAAACAGTAAAATACACAGTAACTGAAAAGACGCCTACTTTATTAATATCATTTATTATAAATAAAATCTCGCCTAAACTACGCGCCAAAAACATCCTATAAGAGAGACGTCTCTGCACAATCAACTGATCACAAAACCAGAAACAAACGTCATATGTCCTAGAAACCATTCGCTTTAAAAACCCCAAAATAATAGTTAAAAAAGCCACAGATGCAGAACCTCGATTCTGCTATATTGAGTATTGATCTAAATGAAGTTTCACTGAATGGATTCTTCTCTGAGTTGGGTATCTCTATAATCTTTCGTTGAATGAGATGGACAAATATTCAAGATAAAGAGACTGATGACACTGATATGACATCATGTCACTTTGTTCTTGATGGATATATTGATGGCATGAAAGGATCAATACATTAGAGCAGGCGTTGGTTTTCAACATGTCATCAAACAAGTATATACCCACCCACCATAAAGGATGCAACAAAAAATAAGCATTTTCTAAAGACGGTCGTTATGTAGGAAAATAAGGATCTACATAAGGTATTCAAAAACAGGTTCAAAACGCCAAAAAGGATAAAGTAGAAGAGGCTGATGACAGTGAAGATTTGGATGAGAAATTAGATTATAATTTTTAAATTTTTTTTTCATTTTCTATTGTTTGTTATCTAATTCTCTGTTGTTTATCATCTAATTCTCTACTATTTTAAAAAAATTGAGTATAAAACGCCAAAAACTACAAACACCAAAACGCCTGATAGTGTGAAAAATTGTGAGAACGAATGCTAGCAAAGCACGATGTTGCTATATAAAACGCCAAAAACGCAAACAAAGTATTACTGGAAAAATCAACACTAATTGACAGATAAAAATTGAAAGAAACAATAAAACAAAGAGACGGTATAATTATTGTCAAACATTATAGTTATATTAATGCCACTACATGGAAAATTGAAATTTAGTTATCTTTTCAAAACGCCATAATTGCCTGTCACATTATAGGCCTGTATCCTACATGACAAAACACTTGATACAATATAATCAAGAAAATTCCTGATGTTTTTTACATTAAACGCCTGCATCCTGATGTAAAAAACAATAAAAACGCCAAAACAATACTTAAAACGCCAAAATATTTACTATGATTCTGATCTAAAAACAATAAAAATGCCGCGTATTTATTAAACGCCAAAAAAATGGAAAGATGAAGTGACACGCATTAAAAAAAAGAAATATGAAAGGACAAAAAAGCCCCCCCGCCCTTCTCTAAGCGTCGTGACACGTGTTGGGCCAGGAAGCGTTCTCACCGTTCTCACACTTTTTAACGTTTTCTCCTGATCCCGTTTCTATATATATATATATATATTATTAAACTTATATCAATAATTTGCCCTTGTTTGGCTTAATCTTAATCATCCTACAAAAGTTTCTTAATGTTATTATCTTTAATGAAACTTTACATAGACGGAAAAAAAAAATCTAAACTCCCAAGATTTTTTGTCAAAGAGTTCTTCTAATTTTGAAAAATCTTTCATAACATCTCCACGAAGAAAATCCCATAAATGTAGTTCCTTTTTTTTTTTTTTTTTGAAAATTTTCTATAGAATTCCAAGATTAAGTTATTGTTGATATAAACAAAGTGAAATTGTATTTTGAATCTGCAAATCTCTGTTTTTCGTATGATACAAATGTAACAATGATAAAGATAATAACTGCCAAACAGTTATTTGGGAAACTGCCAAACAGTTACTTGGGTGGGTTTGTATATCTGTTTTATGACACTCCCCCTCAGATATACATATTGTTCATTATACACTATTAACAACATTCTTCAGGATGATGTTAAATCGGTACTTCAGGACCTATATGATAAACTGATACTGCAGGACCAGTTATGCTGCCTCGTTAAAAACCATGCTAAGAAAACCCAATGGGACAAAACTTAGTAAAGGAAAAGAGTACAACGTGTATAATGCTCCCCTTCAATTTAACTAACGTCTTTTAATCTACGAAGCCCGATCTCATGTGATAAATGCTCAAAACTGCTTCTAGGTAAAGATTTTGTGAACAGGTCAGCTAAATTTTCACTTGACTTGATCTGGCGAACGTTAATTTCCCCTTCTTTCTGCAAGTCATATGTTGAGAAGAACTTTGGTGAGATGTGCTTTGTTCGATCACCCTTGATGTAACTTTCTTTGATCTGAGCTATGCAAGTAGCATTATCTTCATAAATAATTGTCGGCTCCTTCTTGATCTATTCTAATCCGCATGCTTCTTGTATGTGATTAATCATTGACCTCAACCACACGCATTCTCGACCAACATCATATAGTGCTATTAATTCGGCATGATTTGATGATGTTGCTGTAAGTGTTTGCTTAGTTCACTTCCAAGAAATTGTTGTGCCACCGTATGTGAATACATAACCTGTCTGAGATTTTGCTTTGTGAGGATCTAATAGATATCCAGCATCAGTATACCCAACAAGCTGGGACTTTTGATCTTTCTGATAGAAAAGACCTAAGTCTTGTGTCCCGAAAATATACCTGAATATATGTTTTACACCATTCCAGTGTCTACGTGTTGAATTCGAACTGTATCTCGCTAGTACATGAACTGCAAATGCAATGTCAGGTCTTGTGTTATTTGCGAGATACATAAGGGCATCGATCACGCTTAAGTACGGTACTTCTGGACCAAGTACTTCTTCGCCTTCTTCTTGAAGGCAATAAGGATCCTTGTGTGGATCTAGTGGTCGGACAACCATAGGTACACTAAAAGGATGTGCTTTATCCATATTGAAATGTACTAACATCTTCTGGATGTAGTTTGATTGATGGACAAATGTGCCATTGCACAGATACTCAAATTGTAGTCCGATGCATAATTTTGTCATACCAAGATCTTTCATCTCAAATTCCTTCTTTAACAACTGAGCAGCTTTCTCTATCTCTTCTGGAGATCCGATGATGTTGATATCGTCAACATAGACTGCTATTATAGTGAAATTTTAGAGAGATCGTTTTATAAAGACACGTGGACTGATTACATCAGACTTGTATCCTTCTTTTTCGAGATGTTCACTAAGTCGATTGTACCACATACGACCAGATTGTTTGAGACCATATAAAGATCTTTGGAGCTTTATAGATTACATATCTCGAGGTGTTGATTTTAATGCTTCAGGCAATTTTAATCCTTTAGGGATTTTCATGTAGATGTCATTTTCAAGTGTCCCGTATAAGTATGCGGTGACGACATCCATTAGTCTCATAAAGTCCTTTAGAGATTGTGAGACCGATTAGGAACCTAAGGGTTATCGCATACACTACAGGGGAATACGTTTCCTTATAATCAACTTTTGGGATTTGGGAAAACCCTTGTGCTATAAGGCGAGCCTTATATCTCATAATCTCATTCTTTTCATTTCTCTTTATTGCAAACACCCATTTATAACCTACTGGTTTGACGTCTATGGGTGTTCGGACTACAGGTCCGAAAACATGTTGCTTTTCGAGCGAATTTAATTCGGCATTTATCGCCTCTTGCCATCTTGGCCAATCATTTATGTGCATGCACTCTTCTAAAGTTTTAGGTACGTAATCATTTTCATTGATTACATCCATTGCTATAGCATATGCGAATATATCATCAACACGTGTTTTATTCCAGTTCACATTGTACTATCTTATACATAATTAATAGAGTTCTCATTTTCGTTCAGTACCGGTGTTTCTTCTGAAACTTCATTTTCCCCTGGAATTATAGTTGTCTCTTCCGGGATATTTACCTCTACCGGGGTTTCATTTATAATCTTTTGTGAGTTTTCACCAACTGCGTTACTTTGCTATTTTCGTTTCTGCGGGTTTTTGTCTTTGGAACCGATTGGTCTCCCACGCTTTCGTTGTATAGTAATCGCTTCTGGGATTACTTCAATTCGAGCAGGTGCATTTGATGCTGGTACATGTGACTTTGTCACTCTATTCGTGTCTGTGAATGCATCTGGTAATTCATTTGCTATTCTTTGCAAATGTATAATCTTTTGGACTTCATATTCACATTGACCACTTCGGGGGTCGAGATTTGATAGCGATGATGCATTCCACGTTATTTCTTGTGTTACCAGTCTTTCTTTGTTCTTATCTCCCCCTAAGACTGGGAATATTGTTTCATCAAAATGATAGTCAACATACCGTGCTGTAAACATGTCTCCCGTCATTGGTTCTAAATATTTAATAATGGACGGGGAGTTAAAACCAATATAGATACCCAGTCTTCTTTGGGGTCCCATTGTAGTATGTTGTGGTGGCGGTATTGGTACATATATTGCACAACCAAAAATTTTAAGGTGGGACAAACTTGGTTCTCGTCAGGAGACCAGTTGCAATGGGGAGTATTCGTGATCAGCAGTTGGTCTCAATCTAATCAGTGCAGCGACATGCAAAATAGCATGGCCCTATGTAGAAGATGGTAGTTTACATCTCGTTAAAAGTGGTCTGGCGATTATTTGTAATCGTTTAATCAAAGATTCAGGTAAACCGTTTTGTGTGTGAACATGAGGTACTGAATGTTCAACATTGATCCCGATTGACATACAATAGTCATTGAAAGCTTGAGATGTGAACTCTCCCGCATTATCCATCCAGATGTTTCTAATTTGATTGTCCGGGAAATTAGCTCTCAGTTATATGATTTGAGCTAGAAGTCAAGCAAATGCTACATTTCTAGTAGCAAAAAGACTCACATGTGACCACCTTGAGAATGCGTCAATTAAGACCAAGAAATAGCGGAATGGTCCACACTGAGGGTGAATAGGCCCACAAATATCCCCTTGGATTCTTTCTAAAAATGATGGGGTTTCATGTATCAATTTAGTTTGTGAGGGCCGAGTTATAAGTTTGCCCAGAGAGCATGCTGCACATTATAAGTCTTGTGGTAGCAAAACTTTTAAGTTTTTAAGTGGGTGCCCGGTTGCACTTTTGATTATTCGTCTCATCATTATGCTACCAGGGTGACCTAGGCGGTCATGCCATATATTGAATGTGTCTTTACCTAATAACTTTTGGTTACTCGCCATATATGATTCGGTAGGATTGATCTTAGTACAATATAATCCAGAGGATAAGGCTTCCAATTGTTCAACAATTGTTTCTTGGCCATTTTTGTTTGAAGTAATTTGAAGATATTCAATTTTATTTTCAGATATTGTTTTTAGGTGGTAACCGTTTCTCCGAATATCTTTAAAGCTAAGTAAATTTCTTCTGGATTTACTAGAATATAATGCATTATCAATAGTTGATTGGGTACCCGAAGATAATGTTATGTGTGCTCTGCCGGAGCCTTCGATAAGGTTACTGACACCAGATATAGTACCAATCGTTGTCTCTGCCGGAGACAACTCAGAGAAAAATTTCATATCTTTGAGAATAGTGTTAGTAATACCACTATCTACCAGACATTCATCACCAATAATAGCTCTACTGGAGCTGGTATACGTATTTCCGGATTTGATGAATGGGGCAATTATCTGAATCCAAGCCGGTAAATTCCCTAATGAATAGAGCGAACGTTGCTGATAACGTGATATAAACAAAGTGAAATTGTATTTTGAATCTGCAAATCTCTGTTTTTCGTATGATACAAATGTAACAATGATAAAGATAATAACTGCCAAACAGTTATATGAGGTTCTGGTCTGATATAACCAGTAAAAATACTTAATTTAATAAGTTATAACAGTAGGATATTACATATATGTGAATTTTATCATTTATAACCAAACTATGCACCGAAGGGGCATTTTGGTAATTTCACATAAGGCTTAAAGGTCAAAATTGGAAATCTGAGTTTAAAACTTTTCTTTACTGTTAAAATATATAAATTTACTTAAAACATCAGTAGGTATTAAGTTTCATATGCCAAAAATAGTTTTAACTCATACTATGCGCTTAAAACGCGTAAAAGTCGGTTTTAAGCGATTTTTGGGTTTAAATAGGAAATATGAGTTTTTAATCAGTTTATAAAGTTCAAAATATTTTATTTATGATATAAAATCAACAGCAAAAATTTTGGTATCAAAATATTATGTAAAACTCATTTTATGGGCCAAAAGGGCAAAACCGGCAATTACCAAATTAAATCTAGAACCCTATGTTATGCTCAGCCTAAAAATAAATAAAAATCTTTAAAAATCCCAAAATATTATTTTATATCAGTAGGTAAAAATTTTGGTATCAAAAATTAGATTTAGATAGGCTTTATGCTAATTACGCCGTTTAATTAATAAAAAGCTTTCTAATTACGCTATTGAGCATAACTCCTAATCTAAACCTCAAACTGACGTCAATTTTTAAGGACATGTTTATAAATCAGTAATAAAGATTATTGTCCTCTCATATTTTCAAAATTCTTGTTTTAAGGTCAAAAGGGCATAATGGTCAACAATTAGGCATATAACGGAAACATGCAATGAATAGGATAACTAAAGATCCAAGTTGTATAACCTCAGAGGGTTATACTAACCTATAACCTGGTCCTAATAGAATCCTAAGGCATATCTAAACTAAGCTAAATCAGGTCAGAACTGAAAGTCAAAGCAAAAGTCAACTTTTGCGACTTTCGGTTCCGAACCGAGCCTATACTTAGAATTGTCGGGTTGAATCATGCTTAGGCATGTTCAACTAATATTTACCAAGTTATTAAAGTGAGAAAACTGATTTTATGGCTTTTATATTAATAGTTATGAATTTTATTTAAAACTAACCCGCTTGACTTTTATTTAACCCGACAATTTAACTAAGTAAACGTGGTAATTAGGAGGTGCCCTTTTGAGGGTTTAACACCTACCTAATTACGGTCACGTAGCCATGTTCGTTGTGAGCAATGGCTCAATCGTTTAAAAATCAAAGTGTTTATCGAAACGCTTGACCGTTTGACTATGAACGCTAAACAATTAAACTAAGCATGAAGGAACACTTACAAAGGGTCCAAGCAAGGAGGTTTTGATCCTAAATTCTCAGGTATGAAGAGCAAGGTCTCCAACTTAGAGAATTCAGAAATCAAGTGCGGGTTTGGCAAGAAATGAAGTGGGGTATTTATAGATTTCGGGTGACCGTTAAGATCGTTTCTTGATAAACGAACCTCAATCTGGACTGTACACATCTTACCCCCTGTTTTTCAATACTATGGGTGCCCAAGGATTGAAGAAAAACCATGTGCAAGTGATTACAACAGCTGGAACAGCTGGTAACTGCTGGAAAATCAATTTTTGCAGCTCTGACATGCTCACACGGGCCGCGTAAGGTTCAAGAGGAACTTACGCGGGCCGCCTGAGGTCCCTGGTTCAGCAAACAAGTTTTAAAAATGGCAGTTTTGGTCCCTGTTTGCATATAAGGTCATTTTTGGCACATTAAAGTCCCGTTAAGCCATTTTCAAGGCTTTACAATAATTCCTAAATATAAGGGATGTGAAAAATGCTCAAAAATATGCCGGATGTCGGTTCGTTCGGCCGTATGGTCACGTTATTCGACGAATTACGACGAAACACGAACGAACGCTAAAAACGATCCAAATTACGCGACGAATGGGATTTTATCATTCTAAACACTAGAATAAAATATTTTAGTGCTTACATAATTTTTTGGATGTCCGGATATATACAGAACGTAAGATATGCGCGAAAATGCAAACTTGTGCACTTTTTGACGCTTTTAGTCCCTGTTGATCAATTAAGTTTATTTTTGCGCACCAAACACCTCTAAGCCTATTTCTAAGCTATGTAAAGTATATTTAGGGCATGTTTAACTTATGATCTTCCGGAAGGTTCGATACTATACGAATCGATAGACTTTTGCAGTTTGACGCAAATAGTCCCTCTAATGCGCAAACTTGCGCATTTCATCGTTTAATAGTATCGAAGCCTTATTTAATCCATATTAAGCATTCTTGGGAGTATTATTAAACATCACGATGCTTCGGGTTTGCTAAAAGGTCATTCAGAGGTATAATTAAACATATTGACACTTTTAACCCCTTATATTTACAAAGTTGCGTGTAACGTCACTTAAAGGCATAAAAGCCTTGGACGGCCAACGATTGGCATTCTCGAGAGTATAATCAAATATCATGAAGCTCTCGGTTTGTTAAAAGGTCACTCAGAGGTAAGAATTAACATGTTGACGCTTTTAACCCTTTATTGCGCAAACTTTCAATTAATTACGTAAACGGCTACACTTGATCAACAAGTGGCTCATTTGTGAATATAAAACCGTAAAAGGTTATTTAGAAACTTATTTTAGGTATGTTAATACATCCAGTTCTTTCATAATTAATGTTTTTTCGATTTTTCGAAAAATTAGTCCCTTAAATTCAAGGTTTGACTTTATTAGGGTTTATTACACGTGTCAATACATTATTGGACGTGATTTTACGAGGTGTTACATCCTCACCCCCTTAAAAGAAAGCTCGACCTCGATATTTGCTAAAGTAAAGGAAGTACTTTCTGTTCTTATATTGGACTTAATCTTCCCCAGTACATTTGGGCCTCTAAGGCACCCCAGTTGACCTCTATAATAGATACATGTATCCTTTTGGAGCTTCTTAATCTGCCGATCCTTAATCGATACGGGTTCCTCGTCCAATCATAAAGTTTCATTAATCTGCCTATCATTACGTGATAATGTGTTTCGACTTATTGGCGAAACATATCCTTAAATCATCAGTGTGGGTCGCATTGCGAGCTCCACTAGGCTCCTTACATAGGTTTTAGCTTATAGGCTATTGACCTTTGTTACATTGGATTTCCGAATGCTCCTATATATCCAGGACTTAACTTACCCTGAGAAATTAAAAATTTAGCACACCCTTCTTAGGGCGGTACATTCGGTTGAACCTTATTCCTTATTAAGGACTTAAGAAGGTTGCGAATTTTACCAATCCTCAATTTTCTGTCGATTACTGGCAACCTTAAGATGATTATGAATTCGAATGCTCTTATTTGTTGTTTCCAATGCAACTTTCAGATCCTGATAATTGGACTTACCAATCTATTGTTCTAACAATAGATGTTTAACATTCCATCTATACAAGGTCCCCAAAGGAGCAGCCTTGATACTTATATAACAATTATTATAGAAAAGCTTATTTTAAGGTGAGATGGTTATTCCAACCACTGCTTAAAACTAATTTTAAGGAATAGCTAATCCCTACAGTTAGTCGAACAAATCGACGATCCTGGGCAGCTGATGGCGATTCTTAATTATTGCCTAAATAAGGTTGCGGTAATCAATGCATAAGCAAGATGAACCGTCTTTCTTGATTAACTATACCAAATTCTCAGAATATTGAGTTAGGCTATATGAACCTCTATCTTAAAACTCACTTAATCAGGGCTTCGATTCTTTCAATGATGGTACTAGCCGTCTTGGAGATTTCATAATAATACATCCCTAAATGGGATATAAATCTTAACTCTACTTGCCTTTCAGGAGGTAAACAGGGTAATCTTCGGAGAAGATAACCAAGTCACAAGGAGGTTACAGAGATTTTCCAAATCTCAGGCTCCAGTTCATCCATTATTGCTTGTGTCAGATAAAGGACACATTCACATTACTAGTCCACGGATTCCTTAATCTGAGACATTTACTTGGATAATTCCATTCTAGATATCTTCTTTGAATACCATTAGCTGACTTTAATACCGTATGACCATTGGAATATATTTGTGGTTCCATGCATTAAACCTCCATACTGATCAGGCATGGAAGCAATCTATGGAACATATTATGATACACCAATCCTCATATGGTTCTTTTGTCATGCCATCTAGTATTCGTAATCGATAGAGATCAAAGAGATATCAATCACATATGATGATGCACTTCATCTGGAGAGAGGGTACATTTAGAATTTTACGACTGAAGATTTCTGACAGGATCAAAAGAAATGGTTCCTATGATTTTCTATCTGTAAGCTTTACCTTACACTTAATATCTAGGATTCTTATGAAAGATTTTAAAAGCTTGCTATACTTATAGTTTATGAAGGATTTGTTGGTACCCGAACCAAAACAAAACTCTTAGCATTTATATCACTGATAAATGTTAAGGAATGTACCTGATGCCATTATTTATGAACTAGCTCAGGCATTTTAGGCGCTTTCATTCTTAGGCTTTCTATTCTTAGCCGCCTTTCCTTTGATAGACTTAGGGCATGTAGTCTTAGATGTGGCCTTTCTCATTACAGCCGAAGCAGACTGCATTCTTCATGTCCTTACAGTCCAACGTTTTATGTCCCTTAGACTTGCAAATCCCACAAGGTAAAGGTAGAGGTTGAGATTTAAATCTGCATTTCCCGTAATGGCGGTTCTTACAGGTCTTGCATACAGGTTCTTGGTTGGATTCTTGCTTACCCTTTTTACTAGAATTCTGGGAATTATCTTCCTCCCTTTTCCTTTTTAGTTCATCCTTGGCATTAGAGGCAATGAACGAGATCCTCTCGTGAGTTATGAAGGGTGGTCTTGGATGAGATTTGGAGCAAGTAGCATTGGGCCCCGTTCAACTTTTTCACGGCCTTCTTCACAGCTTTTCCAACAGCTGCGTCTATCATAGTTTGAAGAACATCTTTGGAAATTCTAAGGTTTACAATTGTAGCATCATTAGCATGTGTCACATCATCAATGGCGCGATTGACTGATGTCTTATCCGAGTTTGTCATACTCAAGATTTGGTTCTTATCACCAAATGAATCAATTTCTTAGTTGCAATCCAACAACTGCTATTTATCACCCCGATTGCCTTAACATATACTAACCATGGTTTCATTAAACCATACAGGCCAATATAGTACTAACATTCTTAATGAACGTAATTTTAAAAATATATATCAATATTACTTAGCCTAGGTCACAAAAGACCATCAATGGCATTTAAGGTTCGGACCTAGTCCATCACCTTTTTGACAGGGGATCAAAATGTCACTACTGTCTTTATTATATTGATGAATTTGGATAGCTTGAAAGCTTGCCATAAGGATATCAGAAAAGAGCGATTCCTAATAGATACAAAATATCTATCTAAGATTTGATGAATCAGTCTCTAAAGTATCATCGGCCAATTTCTACCTCGCGCTATATGTCTAGAGTCCTAATCAGGCGGAGACATCAGTTTACAACATTTATTGTCCACAATAGACTTATCTATGCCAGAATTAAATAAATTTCTTCATAAACCTCTTAATAAGGAAAGGGTGCCAGCTATATTGTTATCATTCTGCACCATCTCCTGGGCGTTCCTCTGGAAGACTCACACGTTTGTTTCCCTGGCCTCTCCATGCTTCTTTATAAGTTTTGGGCAGTTGGTTTTGATGTGACCCTCCTCGTTACAATTGTAAAATGTCGCGTTCTTCAACTCCTTGCAATCTAAAGTCTTGTGACCCTTGGTCTTGCAAATTCCACACAGTTTAGCACGTGGGTCAATCATACATTTTCCATAATGTTGCTTTCTGCAGTTACTGCATTTGGGTCTGTTATTAGACTGACTCGAGTTTTTCCTAAACTCGGAATCTTTCTTGCGCTTAAAACTTCCCTTTTTCTTCTTGTCAGGTCGATGAGAGTTCTCCTCCTCTCTTTCCCTTTTTCCCTCGCCAGAAGCCTTAATGGACTTATTCCTGATTGCATCTAAGGTGAGAGATAAGGATAAGTCCACCATGGACCTATATGTTGTAGGCTTTGATGCCTTGACATTTCCCTTAATTTCTGGTGCTAGGCCTCCAATAAAATGCGCTATGCGTTGTTTTGGTCAAAAATTACCGAAGCAATTAAGTGATCAAATTAGTTAAGTGAGGTAGTGTGCTAAAAAGTGTGTTGAAAATATGCTTGTTAGGTTCTTTGGAAAAACAGTGTTCAGGATACGACTCAGGATATTGAGCTGTATCTACGATCAAACAATGAGAAAAAAAGTAAAGTAAATGACACGAGATGTACGAGGAAAGCCCTTGATCAATCTAGATCGCCGGCATAAAACCTCGGGAGCTGACAATCGCAGCTGCCTAGTTCTTCTTATTGCTTTAAACTTCAGGATACAGTGCAGGATATAGATCAGATCGCTAAGTGTTACAATGAATTTTGTGAAAGTTGCGAGAGAGCAAGTGTTGAGAGTGTAGAGAGTGTGATTGTGATCTCCTAGTTGATCTGATATACCCACTATTTATAGTAACGAATTACAAACTAAAATTCCTATAAACATGGGATGCTCCGAATATTCCAATGTGAACGTTGTAGACCGAGTAATGCGGCTTCAACGGCTTCTTGTGAACGACTTGGACCGAGTCTTCAGTAGAAAAGGTCTTCATGAACGTTGCTAGCTTCTAACCCACGTACCTGCATTTAATCCGTTAGTGATCCTGAGGATACCATTCAGGATGTTACCAATACCCTGAGTCAGCATCCCGGATGTAAACAGATACAATAAACAAGATATATATCAAGATATTTTCCAGGATATGGGCTCAGAATTTCACCCATAACAATTGTCCCCAAAAAATGTTACCGTTAAGTATCCTGGTCACTAACGGTTATATTTTTTCCCGAAGAACGAGGCAATTAAGTGATAAGACCCATGATGTGACTACTTGTAACCAATCAGCCTATATTTACTCATTGCTCCCTACATCTTGTCATGTATATCCCCATTTAGCTTTTACAAAAGAGAAAAAGGTAAAGACTTCTCTCTCAACTTCTTTTCTCATTCTCTCTAATATTCCGGCCACAATATGACAAGGCAGACCAGGTCTAGTTCCGGCGACTCCGCTCCCACGTTCATCCACCAAAATATTCTCCAGGATCCGGAGAAAGAAATTTGCACCTTCGATGGTGCACACTTATCGGCCCTTAAAACCTCCGGCATTTTCCCAAAAGGGACAGTGTTCCGGCCGTTTGATCGGGAAATCCGATCAGACATGGTTTCCGACGAGTGGTTGTGTTTCAATGCTTTCCCCTTTACTCTAGGGCTACAATTTCCTTTTTCTGAATTTATCACCGAGTTCTTTGACGTCACAAAAATTTGTTTTAGTCAAACAATGCCAATGCTTTGGCGAGTCTTGTCCGTTCTTGATCAAATCAAGAGCAATCATATCCCTGATCTTTCTGTTCATGATCTCCCATTAGCATACCGACTTAGGTGCCACGGTTCTTGTCGATTCTTGTTTTATTCTACTTCCAGTGACCCACTAATCCTCCGAGCCACCAGGAATGAAGAGGAATGGAAATCCAAATTCTTTTTCGTAAAAAGAGATTCAATCCCTGGTGGAGCGGATTATCCGGTGCATTGGTTGAAGAAGGGTAGGATTTAGGGTTTAAAGATGATCCTGCTTGTTATCCTGCTTTATATCCTGAACTGACTTTGTCGTTTTCTTGTACAGCTGATTTTAGGAAGCTAGCACCTCCCCTTGCAGATTCTCAAAAAAGAATAGACGCTATCAGGCTCCTTCCGGAAGCAGAGAGAAGTTTCAACCCATCTCCAGCAACTCCAAGCCCTCTTTCAAGCGCAACCATGTCTGGTAAGGATCCTGCAAGATATCCTGTAGACACATGTTTTTTATTTGATATCTTTAGGAAAGGTTTAGAATTTTACTCCCTGTGTGCAGATTCCAGCAAAGTTCCAGTCTATCTAGACCTTGACGAACTCGACAGCTATCCAACTCCAACCTTAGTCAAGAAGGAGGCTCCTACTGCCACCAGCTCCAAGCCACTTCCAGCTCCCAAGGCCAACCCAAGGACTCGTGCTTCCACAGCGAAAAAGAGGAAGGGCCTTGAGGCCAGTGCTCCAAGCTCAGGAGGGTTCTCCTTGACGATCTCAGCTTTACCGATTCCTTAGAGCCGATGACATCCTTCCTTAACAAGGTAATATCCTGACGCATACCCTGCATATATATCCTGCACACATATCCTGCCTGGATATCCTAACAGGATATCCTGATAGGATATCTTGGTCATTATAGATATATAGATTCTAACTCGTACCTGTTATTGATGCACAGGGCCTCCAGCATTTGCTCCACTTGTACAACGATACATGTGGTACTGTCGCCCTCCATGAAGCCAGGATTAAGCAGCTCGAAACCACTGTTGCCGACCAAGGTGCCATTGCCGAGGCAAAGAGCCGGCACTATGAGGATAAGCTGAAAAAGGTCACCCAGGATGCTGAGCTCAAATTGGCCACCATGCAAATGGATCACGATCAGGCCATGATCAATTTCCGGGAAGGAATCAAGACTTCCGCTATTGTCTCCCTGTTACAAGCACGCATCAAGATGGCCTATGAGGCCAAGGAGACAGGTCTTGTTTGTCCATCCTGGCCAATTGAATCCTGGGTAGCCAAGCTAAAGGAGCTCGGAGGCAAGGCTGTGCCACTCCCATCTGAAGCCGGTGAATCTTCCAAGTCAGCAGAGGTGGCGGATCAGGCTGGAGACAAGAAGGATGCTGGAGCGGATGCTGGTGAGGATGCTGGACAGGATGCTGGAGAGGATGCTGGTGCTGAGAAGCCGGGGAAAGCAGGAGAGGGTGCCGCTGTGTGAGGGCAGCTGAGTGGGCGATGATGGATATTGATGCCTAGGCCGGAGCCCACTTTTTTTTTAGGTTTGATGGTTGATGTCTCGAACAATTTACTTTTCTTGTCTGTTGAACAATTTTAATTTCCTGCACGTAGACAATATGATGGCCAAAGGTGGAGGGATCCTGAGTTTCAGGACGAAGCCCTTGGTCATCAGTTAGTATGGTTTGTTTTGAACGCTTTTAACAAGTGAAGGTGGAGGTATCTTGGGTTCCAAGACGAAGCCTTCATTTGTTAAGTAAATATGTTAGGAAACTAATTATGCTTTTGGTGGATGGGTCTCGGTTTGAGACGAAGCCAATTGCATAATCTTTTGCTATGTTAATAATATAACCCTTTTTTGGCTTTATCATTGTCGTCGTCGATATATAAATTTCACTTGTGAAAATTGTTTTGTTTGAACATTTTTCGGAACACATTATAAATGTATCCTGGTAAATATCCTGAAAAATATTCTGACTAAAATACAACCTATTAGTTGTCTAAATAAAAAGGAAAGATCATACCAGAGATTCTTAGTGAATCAATTTCAATTCCTCATTATAGGCTTGTCCCCAGTGCACACTTATAAACTCGAATCCATCCTCAGAATAGTATGACGTATGTCCCCTGTACTTAACACAAATGTATTCATATTTTTGACTCGAATGAATTCCACATACCTCAGGGCAAAACTCTTGATATCCTGAAATGAACCCTTAGTATACTGGGGATAAACCCTGAGTTTCATGCGCTACAGGCGGGAGTGTATAAACTCCAAGACTTAGAAAGGTGAAAACCTTTAAACCTTAGAGAGTATGAAAATACCCTTTCGTGAGAGAGGGTGATCAATCCTCATATACCTTTAGAATTCAGGATATAGCCAACAGTAACGAAATTGTCAGCCACTTTTACATGGACTGGTCCCGCCACCTTGAACTATCCCTGAATAACTTGCGCTCCAGGCGGGGTGTTTAAACCCAATTCGGGAGAAAGGTGAATACCTTTAAACCTGTGAAGGGATCAGTATCCCTTAAACGTGAGAGAGGGGGCCAATCCTCTAATCTTCTGAGTTATCCTGAGTACACATCCTGGAGCTATATCCTGGAGCATATGCTGCAAAACAATTGTAAACTAAGGTGGGTGTTAGGTTGGCTAACACCCCTCCGATGCCTAAGTCAGTATTGGGTTCAAGATAATAAACATATATATTTAAAAGAGATAGGATACATACCATTCTGAGATAGAAATTAAATTCTATTCTTACTTGAAATAGAGCTTTAAGTGTACAGCATTCCAAGACCTTGGTAGCATATCCCCTTCCATATTCTTGAGTCTATATGCTCCTTTCCCTGCTTCTGATTCAACTTCGTATGGTCCTTCCCATTTTGGAGCTAATTTGCCATCGGCAGGATTAGTAGTATTCTGAAAAGCCTTCCTTAGCACCCAATCACCCACTTGAAATCTCCTAGTCCTTATATTCTTGTTATATGCTCTGGATATTCTTTGTTGATATGCTGCCATCCTTAGCCTTGCTGCGTCTCTTCTTTCGTCTATGGTATCCAAATCTTGACATAAGGCTTCAGGATTCTGTAGGATAGATCTTGCAGTAGGTATCACCTTTTCCGTTGGAATTACTGCTTCTGCTCCGAATACTAAGGAGAATGGGGTTTGGCCGGTTGCATTTTTTACCGTTGTCCTGTCAGCCCATAACACAAAGGGTAATTCCTCTGCCCATCTTCCTTTTTTGGCTCCAAGTCTCTTCTTTAAGTTGTTCACTATTATCTTGTTTGAAGACTCAGCTTGCCCATTCGCTTGAGGATACACCGGAGTAGACGTTATCATCTTGATTCCCCAACTCTTGCAAAAGTCGGTAGTCCTTTTGCTTATAAACTGGGACCCATTATCACAAATTATTTCAGCTGGTACTCCAAACCTGGTCAGGATATTCCTCTTTATGAAGGATACTACTTCTTGGTCTCTAACTTGCACAAATGCTTCAGCTTCAACCCACTTAGAGAAATAATCCGTCATTGCCAGCATAAAGACTTTTCCTCCCGGAGCTTTTGGTAACTTCCCTACTATATCCATCCCCCATTTCATGAACGGCCAAGGGGATGCTACAGGATATAGTGGTTCAGCTGGTTGATGCAATATGTTACTATGCCTCTGACATGCATCACATCTTCGAGCATATTCTGCAGCATCTTTTCTCATTGTTGGCCAATAATAACCTGTCCTCAGCACTTTCGAAAATAATGACCTGCCCCCGGTATGGTTACCACAATCCCCTTCATGTATATCCTGAAGTACTTCTTTGGCTTCAGGATCCTCCAAGCATCTCAAGTATGGTCCTGCAAGAGATATTTTATATAGAATATTATTTATGATAGTGAATCGTGATACCTTCATCCTAAATGCCTTAGGATTTTCGTCTTCGGGAATATGTCCTTCCTTGAGATATCTCATAATTGGGGTTGTCCAGGATTTAGGATCCTTTCCAGGATACACCACTTCAGAATCTTGGATACTTGCTACTTCCTTATGCTGAGGATCCGTTGCAGGATACAGGATATGTAATATCGGTATTGGGATTCCCTCCGGTATCCTGATTGATGATCCCAAGTTTGCCAGTGCGTCTGCTTCGGCGTTATCCTCTCTTGGTACCTGTTCAAGTTTAAAAACATCGAAATATCCTGCTAATTTTTTAAGAATACCGAGGTATTAAATTAGTTTCTCACCCTTGACTGCATAGGATCCATTAAAATGGTTAGTAATTAACAAAGAGTCAACATATACTTGCAAATTCTTGATACTCATATTCTTAGCCAATTCTAATCCTGCGATTAAGGCTTCGTATTCTGCCTCATTGTTAGTAGCAGGGAATTCGCATCTAACAGCCTGGGGTATTATGTCCCCCTGTGGCGATTTTAGTAGTATTCCTAATCCTACTCCTCTTACATTAGATGCACCATCGGTATATAATGTCCAGGATCCTGAGGATTCTCCTAACTGTTGAACTTCTAGGTCTATTCATCCTGAATGTCACTACTAAAATCAGCCACAAAGTCAGCTAGAGCCTGAGACTTTATGGCATTTCTAGGTTCATATACTAAATCATAAGCACTCAACTTTACTGACCACTTGGCCATCCTGCCTGACATTTCTGGTTTCCTAAGCACATTCTTAACAGGATAATTAGTTTTAACATGAATCCTATGTGTTTCAAAATAATGTCTAAGCTTTGTTGATGCCATTACTAGAGCCAGTATTAATTTTTCTAAGTGAGAGTACCTAGTTTCAGCATCTAATAAACTTTTGCTAACATAATAAACAGGATACTGCTGACCTTCGTGATCCTTTACGAGTACTGCACTTACTGCATTCCCTGATACTGCCAGATACAAGGATAATGGTTCACCATCCTCAGGCTTCATCAATAGAGGTGCGGTTGAGAGATACTACTTCAAATCCTGCTGGGCTGCTTCATGCTTCTCACCCCATTCAAATTTCTTGTTCGTCTTCAGGATATCATAAAAGTCTTTGCATTTTTCTGAGGATCTTGAGATAAATCTATTTAATGCTGCCACTCGCCCTGTTAATCGTTGAACATCCTTCATATTTGAGGGCGGTCTAATATCCAAGATGGCTTTAATTTGCTCTGGGCTTGCTTCTATTCCTCTTTTGGTTACCATATATCCTAGAAATTTTCCTGCCCCCACTCCAAAATGGCACTTAGCAGGGTTCAGCTTCATGTTATACTTGTCCAGGATATCAAATGCTCCCTTAATATCCTGGAGGTGATCCTGAGCTTTCTTTGATTTTACCACCATATCGTCAATGTACACCTCCATGGTGTCCCCCAGTTTGTCTTTGAACATCATGTTTACCAATCTTTGGTATGTTGCACCTGCATTTTTCAAACCAAAAGGCATAGCTGTATAACAATAAATACCTGTTGGTGTCATAAAGGCAGTATCCTCCTGGTCAGAAGGCTCCATTTGGATCTGTTGAAATCCTGAGGATGCGTCCATGAAGGTCAGCATTTCATGCCCGGCAGTGGCATCTACCATTGCATCAATGTGGGGGAGAGGAAATGGGTCTTTAGGACAAGCTTTGTTCAAGTCTGTGTAGTCTACACAAACTCTCCATTTCCCATTTTTCTTCTGTACCACAACCACGTTTGCTAGCCACCTCGGGAACTTAACTTCTCTGATCATCCTGGACTTCAATAATCTCTCAACTTCGTCTTGGATAATTGCATTCCGCTCAGGGGCGAATTTTCTTCTCTTTTGTTGTATAGGCTTGAATGACCTGTCAATTCCAAGCTTGTGAGTAATAATGTCTTTAGATATACCTGTCATATCCTCATGCTTCCATGCAAACGTTGACATCCTGCATTTCAAAAAGTTAATTAATTGTTCTTCAATATCCTGAGGGATATTGGTTCCCACGAGCACCGAAATATCGGGATTATCCTGGTCCAGGACAATTTTCTTCACATCCTGCTCCGGATCCTCCACGATATCCTGGGCCCACGTCTTTAATTGCTATGCTACACTAGGTTTGGTTGAGGATTTCATCGAGGATGAGTAGCATTCTTTCGCCTCCTGCTGATCACTGTCGATCTTGACAACCCCCCAAGGGGTAGGGATCTTGATGCATTGGTGATACGTTGATGGAACGGCCTTCATATCGTGGATCCAAGGTCTTCCTAGGATGATGTTATAGCATGATAGAGAATCCATCACACAAAAACGTTGCATCTTGTTGACTCCTTCAACATATACTGGCAGCCTTATCTCTCCCACTGTGTTCCTAGCTTCTCCACTGAAACCAACGAGCACAGTAGACTTCGAAGTGATATCCATCGGAGACACATTCATCCTCTTCAGAGTCTCCAGTTGTATTATGTTGACGGAGCTGCCATTATCAACCAATATCCTGCGTACAAAATGGTTAGCCACATATAATGTTATTACCAGAGCATCATGGTGAGGATCCTGGACAGTATCCCTATCATCTGCCTCAAAAGTGATCACTTTGTCAGTTGTGAGTGTAGTCATCCTGATAGGTTTGTCTCCCCTCTCGGCCTTAGCTTCCTTTGCATGTCTCTTGGCCGCCGAATACGAAGTTCCGCAAATGTCGGATCCTCCTGAAATGAAGTTGATTATCTTGGCATCGGCGGGAGGTGATGCCGCTCGCTCAGGATCCTTCTCAGTATCCTGACCCTTATTCTTCTTCTTCCCTAAGAGATCTTTCAAATATCCCTTGCTTAGAAGGTAGCTGATTTCTTTCCTCAGAGCGATGCAGTCCTCAGTCATATGTCCAAAATCTTCATGGAAAGTGTTTTGGTCAAAAATCACACAAGGATAATGCAACCAAACTCTAAGTAAACGGGGAATGATGCTTGGTTTGTTGAAAAAGTAAAGGATCACTTTAGTAAGAAATATGCAAGTGACACAAGGATTTATACGAGGAAAAAGCCCTTGATCAATGTATGATCTCCGGCATAAAAAACCTCGGGTGATGGTAATTACCGATCACCAAACTTCAATATAACAAAAAATGGTTACAACTTCGGATGATAATGAGCTGAGTACAAGGATCACTATAGTATCGAGTGTCTAAGCGTGTGAGAAATGTGTTGTGTGTCTTCCGAATGGGGAAGAGTGTTATATATACAAGTGTGAGTGACCTATTTTAGGTAAATAAACTAACAATCAGCTCATTACCCCTTTAGAAATAAAAGTAAATCTAGCCTAAATTATCGCCCTTAAATCATGCCGAGTTTCCATATCCTCTACAACGTTCATCTCTGATTAAGCATATGCCAAAGTTGTAAAGACGCGTCCCTTGTTTGCGATGCTAAGAGCGGATCCTGCTAGACATTCCTGCAAGATAACATTAAATTCAATGAAAACAACTGTTAGCATGAGGATCCCTATGATGGTCCGTGATCCTGATCCTGGAACTCTGCTGAGGATCACTATCTGCCAAAGAAACAAGGATCACTGGTTAGGATCACATGTAAGGATCATGTGTTATAAAAATCCAGCCCTAACAATTGCCCCCAAAATATAAGGAGTGATATTGTAAATAAATGAGTTATATTTTGCTCGATCTTATCTGCAACGAGCTAATCGGATAACTAGCCGTTGGAGTCGGACTAGCCGTTATGATTCTTACGTCACAGAAGTGACAGCCCTGCAGATCATCATTATAAATAGGAGATAGAGATAGGATCAATTCGCATTTAAAATCAAAGAAACTCCCTTTATAATCTCGTCCGAAGATCAATCAGGTATCTTTCTTCTTCCTTCTCTTACTCTGTTTTTCTGCTTCTTTGTTTCTCTTCAACATTCTGCAAGTATGCTGCTACGGAACTCCCCTCATAAGGATCCTAAAAAGAATAGTCCCTTGAAGGGTCAAGGGATCATCAAGGATTCTCCCCATGAGAGGTGTTGTTTCACCGATGTTCATATTGATAGAATTCGTCATTGTTTTCCGGCGAATGCTATCTTTAAATCTTTCACTCCCACTGCTTTAAGTGACTTTGTATCCGATACTTGGGTAGCTTTTCCTGTTACTCCGTTCACTATAGGCTATACGTATCCCTTTCCAGCTTTCACCCAATCTTTCTTTTCCCTGACCGGCATATCTTACATCCAAGCCATGCCGATTGTTAGGGCTGGATTTTATTATAGGTGATCCTTACACATGATCCTAACCAGTGATCCTTGTTTCTTTGGCAGACAGTGATCCTCAGCAGAACTTCAGGATCAGGATCATGGGACATTATGGTGATCCTCATACTAACGGCTACTTCCGCTCAATACAATATTGTTTTGCAGGAACATCTAGCAGGATATGCTCTAGACATCATGATCCAGGGACGCGTCTTCACAAATATGGCAAGAGCTTAATCGAAGAAAGACGTTGCACAGGATATGGAAACTAGGCTTGATTTATGGGCGGCTATTTAGGCTAGATTGTATCTCATTTCTAAAGGGGTAATGAGCTGAATATTAGTTTAGCTACCTAAAATAGGTCACCTACACATGTATAAATACCACTCTTCCTCATTCGGAAGAACACACACGGCATACGACACAACTCTCAAACACTTAGACACTCAGTGATCCTTGTACTCAGCTCATTATCATCCAACGTTGTAATCATATTTTTGTTATATTGAAGTTGGTGATCGGTAGTTGCCATCACCCGAGGTTTTTTATGCCGGAGATCATTCATTGATCAAGGGTTTTTTCCTCGTATAAATCATCGTGTCTTTGCATCTTTATCACAGAAGTGATCCTTTACTTTCATAATTAACCAAGCATCATACCCCGTTTTCATAAAGTTTGGTTACATTATCCTTGTGTGATTTTTGACCAAAACAGTTTGGCGCCCACTGTGGGGCAATTGGTGCTTCATTCATAAGAAAATCTTTTGTTCGAAATCATTTCAAAGAGTTACATGGCTTCATCATTGAAGAACACGTCCACGGCTATGTCTGCGGTCACTTCATCACAGATCACCTTGCCTCCTCCACCGGCAGGATCTCAGAAAAATACTGAGAAGAGATCAACTCCCACTTTCTCTAAACCTCTATCTTCTTCTGCTATGAATTCTTCTATTCCCAGTACTAGTGATGTATTTGCTTTAATTTTGCAGATGAAGGATCGTATGCAGCGGCAAGATGAAACTAACGAAAGGATCCTCAGGGAAATTGGAGATCTCAAAAGACAAAAGAAAGCGGCAGAGGATCATTCTCCACTGATGCCCAAATCCTTGAGCTTTGATACTCCAATGATCACTTCCCAGCCATCAGGGATCCCGGACGTGCAAATCATAGGGGAGTCAAGAGGATCACATCTCAACTCGGCAGCAATGACTCAGACATCAGACTCACATTTTCAGCCTGTAGGATCCTATCCTCAATACATGGGATCCTTCATGAATCCGGGAGCCTATCCGGGGGCACAGCAGTTTCGAGGATCCTACTTTGTTCCAGGATCATTCCAGGGCCAAGGATCCTCCTTTGTTCCAGGGTCATCCCAGGTTCACGGATCCTCCTTCGTTCCAGGATCATCCCAGATACCAGGATCCTTACAGATGCCAGGATCCCTAAAAAGTTTGCAAACAGGAAGTCTAGATGTCCATCAAGGGGACTTCATTCCAATGCAGACCATTGCTTCCACCGGTCCCTCCGTTATTCCAGAAACCCAGCAATATGGATTCCCTAACTTGAACCCAATAGGAGGTAACACTTTAAATAATTATCCTACCACTAACCATGGATTCATGCAGGATACAGGTACCAATCATGCTATGGCCAGGGAATTACAGAAACTAAAGGACATGATCTCAAGTGTTCCAGGGGTAGTCAAGCCTATCCCAGAGATTGCAGATGGAAGCCACAAGGTATCTCGCTTTGCACCACCAATTTGTGATGCAGAGGTACCCAAAAGGTTCCATATCCCTACCATGAAGCTGTATGATGGCACAACGGATCCAGAGGAGCATATAGCACAATACAGGGAGAGGATGGAAATCAATCCTATCCCAGAAAAGTTGAAGGAAGCATGCCTATGTAAAGGATTTGGATCCACTCTAACTGGATCAGCTCTTAAGTGGCTGCTAAGTCTTCCCCCCACTCTATTACTTCATTTTCTAATTTAGTTAATTTATTCAATAACCAATTCTCTTGTAGTAGAAAATTTGAAAAATTAACTAGCGATTTGTACAGGATAACTCAAAATCATAATGAATCATTAAGGGATTATATAACTAAATTTAGTAAAGAATCCTTGGACATTCCCAACTTGGATATGGCTACGGCTGTTGAAGCCTTCAAAATGGGACTGCTTAAGGATTCATTATTCTATGATGATCTTGTTGTGACACCATGCAGGAATTTAGATGAAGTAAGAACTCGAGCACTCAGGTTTATCCGGCTAGAGGATGACAAGAGGATCCAGGAGAGACAAGTGGGATCCTCAAAACCGGAGAAGCAAGGATCCTCCTTCAAGAGCAACAAATTCAAATCCTACCATAGGAATGAGAACAAGAATGTGCATGCTGTTGACCAGGAAGAGGATGATGAAGATTATCCTCCAATCTCAGAATATTGTTTCTCCGTTGATAATCACGAACTAATCCTTGCAATGCAGAATCTAGGTGAAAAAGCTAGATGGCCCAGGAAGAATGATAAACCATCCGGGACTAAAGATAAGTCCAAATGGTGTGCATACCATGAGGATTTCGGGCATCTAACTGAAGATTGCATAGCCTTAAGAAAAGAAATTGGATACCTGCTAAGCAAGGGGCATCTAAAAGAATTGTTGGGGAGAAAAAAGCAAAGAACCCAGGATCCTGAAAGGATCCCTGAAAAGGCTCCAGCACCTCCGGCAAACGCACAAGTGATTAACTTTATATCCGGAGGATCAGACATCTGTGGTACATCCTTTTCAGCGGCCAAAAGACATGCAAAAGAATCAAAAATGGATAATGGAGAAAGGCCTATTAGAACCTCAAGTGTCTCAGAAGGGAAGATGATAACATTTGATGAGGATGATCGCATTAACATTCAGGATCCTCACCATGATAGTTTAGTTATCACTCTCTTTATCTCTAACCATTTTGTCCGCAGGATCCTTATTGACGGAGGGAGCTCAGTGAACATTATCCAGCTTGATGTCTTGAAGAAGATGGGAATCCCAGAATCAGACATCACACCAAGATCCTCCGTGCTTGTAGGATTCAGTGGGGAAACGAAGAAAACTCTGGGGGACATCAAACTCCCAATCTACGTGGAAGGATTACATAATTACCAAAAATTTTGTGTTATTGACTGTTTATCTTGTTGCAACGTTATCCTTGGCAGGCCTTGGATACATGATATGAAAGCAGTCCCATCTACCTACCATCAATGTGTGAAGCTCCCTAGCCCATGGGGAATAATCAAGATCGATAGTGACCAGCAGGAGGCTAAGGATTGTTATACCTCATCTATGAAGCCAACCTCGAAGCCAAGGGAGCAATAGCAATTACAGTATCCTCCAAGGAATGTCTTGGAGGCAAGGGAACAAGATGTAGATGAAATCCTCTTGGATCCTAGTGATCCTGAATCAAAAATCTATATCGGATCAGGGATCCTTGGCAAGATGAAAGAAGACATGATATCCTTCCTCAAAAGAAGAAAATCTACCTTTGCTTGGAAACATGAAGATATGACAGGTATATCTAAGGATATTATTACTCACAAACTTGGCATTGACAGGTCTATCAAACCAATCCATCAAAAAAGGAGGAAGTTTGCACCAGAAAGGAATGCCATTATCCAAGAAGAAGTAGAGAGACTACTTCGAGCAGGTATGATCAGAGAGGTAAAGTATCCAAAATGGTTAGCCAATGTGGTTGTTGTCCAAAAGAAAAACGGAAAGTGGAGGGTATGTGTCGACTTCACTGATCTGAACAAGGCATGTCCCAAGGATCCTTTCCCATTACCCCACATTGACTCCATGGTGGATGCAACAGCGGGGCATGAACTGTTGACCTTTATGGATGCATCATCTGGGTTCCAACAAATCCAGATGGAACCATCTGACCAAGAGGATACAGCCTTTATGACCCCAACCGGTTTATATTGTTATATTGCCATGCCTTTTGGACTAAGAAATGCAGGTGCAACATATCAAAGGCTGGTAAATATGATGTTCAAAGATCAAATTGGAAAAACTATGGAGGTGTACATAGATGATATGGTGGTCAAGTCAAAGAAAGCTGAGGATCACCTAAGGGACTTAGAAGAAGCATTCGATATCCTTGATAATTACAACATGAAACTTAATCCTTCAAAATGCCATTTTGGTGTTAAGGCAGGAAAGTTCTTAGGATACATGGTAACCCAGAGGGGCATTGAAGCAAGCCCGGAACAAATCAAAGCATTAATAAATATCAAATCTCCTGCCAATGCTAAGGATGTTCAAAGACTGACAGGCAGGATAGCAGCTTTGAACAGGTTCATATCGAAATCCTCAGAGAAATGCAGAGAATTTTACGATATCCTAAGGAAGAATAAGAAGTTCGAATGGACTGAGAAGCATGAGAATGCTTTACAAGCCCTAAAAGAGTATATGTCCTCAGCACCAGCATTAGCAAAACCGGAAAAAGGAGATGTGTTATCCTTATATCTGGCGGTATCCTCAACCGCTGTAAGTGCTGTCCTTGTTAAGGATCACGAAGGTACACAATATCCTATCTACTATGTAAGTAAAAGTCTACTTGATGCCGAATCCAGGTACTCACACCTCGAAAAACTTATCCTTGCATTAATCATGGCATCGACTAAGTTAAGACATTATTTTGAAACCCATACTATTGTTGTTAGAACTAATTTTCCAATTAAGAATGTCCTCAGGAAACCAGATATGTCAGGGAGAATGGCTAAGTGGGCAGTAAAGCTTAGTGCCCATGATATAAGATACGAACCAAGAACAGCTATTAAATCTCAAGCACTGGCTGACTTTGTGGCTGATTTCAGTAGTGATCTACAAAAAGAAGCAGAATTGGAGGTTCAGCAGCTGGATGAGACCAAGGATCCTTGGATACTACACACTGACGGATCCTCAAATATCAAAGGCACAGGGCTAGGGATCCTACTAAAATCGCCACAGGGGGACATAATACCCCACTCCATAGCCTGTGAGTTCCAAGCAACTAACAATGAGGCTGAATATGAAGCCTTAATTGCTGGCTTACAAATTGCTAAGGATATGGGGGTAAAGTATCTTAAAGTATATGTAGACTCATCATTGATCACTAATCACTTTAACGGATCCTATGCTGTTAAAGGTGAAAAACTAACCAAATATTTAGAGATAGTCAAAGAATTGGCACTCTCTTTTGTTTCTTTCAGCTTGACACAGGTACCAAGGGAGGATAACACGGAAGCTGATGCATTGGCCAACCTAGGATCATCCTTAAAAATTCCAGAAGACATAAGTATCCCTATCATCCATATCCTGGCTCCTGCTATTGAAAATCAGGCGGCCATGGAAATAGAAGAGGATACTGCAATGATCCCTAGTGAAGAAGCCCAATCTTATTCAGGATCATGGATCTCACCAATCATGAGATACTTGCAACATGGGGAGATTCCGACGGGAGAAAATCCTAGAGCTTTCAGGATTAAGGTATCTCAATTTACAACTTTGAATAATGTATTATATAAGCGATCTCTTGCAGGACCATATTTGAGATGTATCGAGGATCCTGAAATCGAGGAAGTGTTGAAAGATTTCCATGAAGGAGATTGTGGAAACCACACTGGGGGCAGGGCATTATTCTCAAGGATCCTTAGAACAGGATACTACTGGCCAACCATGAAAAGGGATGCTATAGAGTATGCTAAGAGGTGTGATCCTTGCCAAAGACATAGCAATATCCTTCACCAACCAGCTGAATTACTACACCCCATACCATCCTCTTGGCCATTCATGAGATGGGGAATGGATATAGTTGGCAAGCTCCCTAAAGCACCTGGTGGAAAAGTATTTATGCTTGCCATGACTGACTATTTTTCCAAGTGGATAGAAGCTGAAGCCTTCGCTCAAGTCAGAGAAAAGGAAGTCATATCCTTCATTAAAAGAAACATTATAACTAGATTTGGCATTCCCTCTGAAATTGTATGTGATAATGGCTCCCAATTCATTGGAAGCAGAACCACTAACTTTTGTGACAGTTGGGGAATCAAGATGATAACATCAACACCAGTTCACCCACAAGCCAACGGTCAAGCAGAATCATCCAACAAGATCATCATCAACAATCTGAAGAAGAAGCTAGGATCCAAGAAAGGAAAATGGGCAGAGGAGTTACCTTATGTGCTATGGGCTGATAGGACAACTCCCAAGAATGCCACTGGTCAAACACCTTTCTCTTTAGTATTTGGGGCAGAAGCAGTGATCCCAACAGAGATGGTGATCCCAACTGCTAGAACAATTGCTCGTGATCCTGAAGAAAATGCTGCAATCCTAGCTCAGGATTTGGATACTATTGAGGAAATCAGGGATCTAGCTAGAATAAGGATGGCAAGCTACCAACAAAGAATGGCTGGTACCTACAACAAAAATGTCAGGATAAGGAAGTTCCAAGTCGGAGATATGGTGTTGAGAAAAGCATTTCAAAATACTATCAATCCTGCTGACGGGAAGCTAGCACCAAAATGGGAAGGTCCCTACTTGATTGAAGCTGAAGCAGGAAAGGGGGCATACAGGTTGCTAACCATGGAAGGAAACTTGTTACCAAGAGCCTGGAATGCTGTTCACTTAAAGAAATATTTCATGTAAACATGATCCTTCATGCATGTGATCCTTACTCTGGTAATATGCTTACCCTAAAACTATTGCATTTTCTTACTTTTTACCTAAGGATAAGGATCATGTATCCTTCATCCTCTACTCACAAACCATTTGAGTTATGATAGTTCAGGTATCTTCAGCAAATCGTCAAAGATCTCCAAAAGCACCACAGATCCTTGGGTCCAACCCCAGTTATCCTTGGGATTATCCCCAGTTTCCGCCAGCAGCGCACGATGATCCTGGTATAGTTCACGTCTTTGGGACCAGTACCCACTTTCGGGGCTGACAACCTCATCGTACTGGCTATATTTAGGATCCTACGTATAATGGTAGACGTACCATACATCCGTTCCTAAGGTTTCTAACGTTTTCACGTTAGCTAAGGTTTTGACATTTTCATGTCACTAAGTTTGGATAGTCGCCAGAAAGGGCCATACTCCAGTTTACATACGATCCTTTGGGCTTGTCCCCAGTTATCCTTTGGGCTTGTCCCCAGTTATCCTTTGGGCTTGTCCCCAGTGATCCTCTGGGATCATTCTCAGTTATCCTTTGGGCATGACCCCAGTTACTCATTTACTTCTTACATTGGCTTAGTCCCAAGTTGTGCTTCGTTTTTCAGGTTTGTCAAAGGTAAAACACATAAGGATCCTTAATCCTTATTATCCATCAAAGTCTTATCCACGATTGTCTCGATTGAAGGTTAGGATCCTGACTTGGATCCTCAGGTATGATCCTTGACTATTTTGATTATATTCATTATCCTAACCGACCCTTATACTTTGACAACCAAACCTATGATCCTTGAACTAAAATACTTTGAATATTTTCAATATCAGGATATTTGATCTAGGATCATATCCTAAATTTATTAAATATATTTTCAACTCTTGCAAATATATTACAAAGACAACTAAGAAACAAGAAGATAAGGATAACAACGCGAGATAAGCCAGAAAAGTTAAGTTATATTATTAAACAAAAGGATCATTAACCCTTTCAAAAAGTTGTCAAAATTGCCAACCCACATTTCTACCAGCAAAACGTGGCCCGTCCACATGGGTTGGCAAAGGGTGTCCATTGTCTATGCGGTCTTAGCATTGTGCAGGAAAATTAAAGCGGCAGGATCACAAAGGCTTCATCCCCCAAACAGAGGATCCCTCCACCTTTTGCAATCCTACCTATTGTTCAAAGGATCCAGGATCCTTAACCCTAAGAAACTATTGCTCAGAGATTACAGACCATAATTGTTTCAAACACCACAAACTACTATCAAAATTTAAAAAATTGGGCTCCGGCTATGTCTAGAAGTTTCCATCATTGCCCAATTTTGCAGCTCAAACCTTCGCTGCACCATCACCACCAGCTCCACTCGCCTCCCCCTGATCCTTACCGGCATCTCCACCTTCAAGCATAGGGATATCCTCAACATCATCGTCATCCTCCAACTCTGCTAGCCTTGCCTTCCAGCCTTCAATATCCCATGTGCTCTTATCAAAGGAAGGATCCTGAGCCTCCGTGGCCATCTGCAGTTGTATCTTGTACATAGCTATTGCGGCAGAGACTTTAGCGTCCTGAGTAATGTCATGCTTCTCATAATCGAACTTGATCAATGCTTTGACAGCCTCATCCTTAACGGCCCGGATCTTCTTCTCAAGATCAGTGATCTTGAGATCCTTCAGCACACCCATTTGATGAAGGTCGGCAATCTGGCGATCCTGATCTTCAACGTGGCTAACATAAGATTCTATTTCCGTAAGTTTCTGCAAAAACAACAGAATATAACGTCAGACACGGGTGATCCTCAAAAACCATCGGGATAACCAACAGGGGCAGTGATCCTGACCTCGTTGACAGAATCAAGAAATTGCTGACGGATGAGGGGGAATCCTTGAAGATCCTCAGAAACTTTCCTCTTCTTTCCCTTACCCCTAATGGGTAATTTAGGGGCTGAAGCAGAAGGACTAGCAACCGAAGTCTTCTTCTTTGAAGATGTGACATTGGCAAGATCACTTATCCCAAATTTGGAGGCAGATTTAACAGACCTGGCAGACTTTCCGGCACCTACACAATCAAAAAACAAGATAAGTTGCTTTATTAATCAAACAATCCTACATATAATTTATTTTCTGTAAGGATACTTACTTGACATAGTGGCAGATGCAGAGGATACTTCTTGAGAATCTTGGACGGTAACCTGGAAACTTCTGACTTCAGGATTAAGCTTTTTAAAAGCTAGAACCCTCTCTTTTGCAGCAGGGCTTAACTTGAGATGAGCGATGGAAATAGCTGCAAAGGAAAAGAGATATTAGTGATCTTCATCAAATGAGACAGGACTGATAGTGATCCTTCGAGGATCCTCTACCCTACCATGAGTAGCCCACTCCTTGGGCAGATCATTCCCATTAGGGAGGGAATCCCTTCTCACGAAGAAGAAACGACGCTTCCAATTTGTGTCATTTTTGGTAACTTTCAAAACAGGATGATCTTCCCCGGCCTTCCGTTTCAACAAATATCGATGAGAACCAAACGTGGTAAGATCATAAAGTGCGGCCAGCTCTGCCATCCCTAAATCAATCCCCTCCTGCTCGATGATCCTCTCGAAGGTATACAAGACCCTCCAGATCATCGGCATAGCTTGGATATAAGATATGCCGGTCAGAGAAAAGAAAGATTGGGTGAAGGCCGGAAAAGGATACGAATATCCTATGATAAATGGAGTTGCAGGAAAGATCACCCAGGTATCTGAAGTAAAATCACTCAAGGCAGTGGATGTGAAGGATTTGAAAACGGCATCCGCCGGAAAGCAATGACGAATCCTATCTACATGAGCATCGGTAAAGCAACATCTCTCCGTAGGAGAATCCTTAATGATCCCTTGGCTTTTCAGGGGACTATCCTTCTTGGAATCCTTGTGTGGAGAATTCCGGAGCAACATGTTTGTGACGGAACAGAAACAGAGACGGAGTAGAAAAAACAGAGCAAAGAGAAGGAAGAAGGGAAAGAGAGAAGAAGAGGATACCTGATCAGTCTTCGGTAGCGATTATAAAGGGAAGATATCTCGAATTTAAAATGATCCTAACCCTATCTCCTATTTATAATGATGATTTGCAGGGATTGTCACATCTATGGCGTAATGATCACAACGACTAGTCCATGTGTAACGGCTAGTTATTCGGAATCGCCCGTTAGAGATAAGATCGAAACAAAATATAACTCGTCTATTTACAATTAACTCCTTATATTTTGGGGGCAATTGTTAGGGCTGGATTTTATTATAGGTGATCCTTACACATGATCCTAACCAGTGATCCTTGTTTCTTTGGCAGACAGTGATCCTCAGCAGAACTTCAGGATCAGGATCATGGGACATTATGGTGATCCTCATACTAACGGCTACTTCCGCTCAATACAATATTGTTTTGCAGGAACATCTAGCAGGATATGCTCTAGACATCATGATCCAGGGACGCGTCTTCACAAATATGGCAAGAGCTTAATCGAAGAAAGACGTTGCACAGGATATGGAAACTAGGCTTGATTTATGGGCGGCTATTTAGGCTAGATTGTATCTCATTTCTAAAGGGGTAATGAGCTGAATATTAGTTTAGCTACCTAAAATAGGTCACCTACACATGTATAAATACCACTCTTCCTCATTCGGAAGAACACACACGGCATACGACACAACTCTCAAACACTTAGACACTCAGTGATCCTTGTACTCAGCTCATTATCATCCAACGTTGTAATCATATTTTTGTTATATTGAAGTTGGTGATCGGTAGTTGCCATCACCCGAGGTTTTTTATGCCGGAGATCATTCATTGATCAAGGGCTTTTTCCTCGTATAAATCATCGTGTCTTTGCATCTTTATCACAGAAGTGATCCTTTACTTTCATAATTAACCAAGCATCATACCCCGTTTTCATAAAGTTTGGTTACATTATCCTTGTGTGATTTTTGACCAAAACACCGATGATCTGGAGGGTTTTGTATACCCTTGAAAGGATCATTGAGCAAGAAGGGATCGACCTAGGAATGGCGGAGCTGTCTGATGTATGATCTCACAACGTTTGGATCCTGCCGATATTTGTTCAAACGGAAAGCTGGGGAGGATCACCCTGTTCTTAAGGTCACCAAGAATGACACGAATTGGAAGCGACGATTTTTCTTCGTTAGGAGGGATACCATCCCTAATGGGAAGGATCTGCCCAAGGAGTGGGCTACTCATGGTAGGATAGAGGATCCTGGAAGGATCACCATCAGACTTGTTCCTTGAGGATCACTAATATTCTGTTTTTTGTGCAGCCATATCTGTTGCTCATCTCAAGTTGACTCCTGCTGCAAGAGAGAGAGTTCTAGCCTTCAAAAAGCTTGATCCTGAGACCAGAAGTTTTCAAGTTGCCATTCAAGATTCACAGGAAGTATCTTCCGCATCTGCCACAATGTCAAGTAAGTATCCTCATTTACAAAGTAGTTCTTATGTAAGATTCTTAAATTAGTTAGAGTACTTATCTTATTTTGATTGTGTAGGCGCTGGGAAATCTGTCAAGTCTGCCTCCAAGTTTGGTATTGATGATCTTGCAAATGTCAAGTCTACAAGGAAGAAGACCCCTGCTGCTAGTCCATCTGCTTCAGCCCCTAAAGCACCTATTAGGGGTAAGGGAAAGAAGAGAAAGGCTTCTGAGGATCTTCAAGGATTTCCCCTGTTCCGCCAACAGTTTCTTGATTATGTTAATGAAGTAAGGATCATTGCTCTTGCTTGTATATCCTGATTGTAGATCCTGCTTGTTTGAGGATCACCTGGTTCTGAACTTATCTCTTCCCTTTCTGCAGAAACTTGCTGAAATAGAAACCTATCTTGGCCATGTTGAGGATCAGGACCGCCAAATCGCCGACCTCCAACAAATGGGCGTGCTGAAGGATCTCAAGATAGCTGATCTTGAGAAGGAACTCCGGGCTACCAAGGATGAAGCTGCTCAAATGCTGATCAACATGGATTGTGAGAAGCAGGAGATCACCCAGGATGCCAAGGTCTCCGCCGCAATAGCTATGTATAGGATCCAATTGCAGATGGCTGCGGAGGCTCAGGATCCTGCCATTGACAAGAGCACGTGGGATGTGGAGGGCTGGAAGGCAAGGTTAGCAGAGTTGGAGGATGATGATGAAGCCGAGGAGATCCCAATGCTTGAAGGCGGTGATGTTGGCAAGGATCAGGGGGAAGCAAGTGGAGCTGGTGGTGATGGTGCAGCGAAGGTTTGAGCTGCAGGATTGGGCAATGATGGAAATTTCTAGACATAGCCGGAGCCCAATTTTTTAAAATTTGGTAGTGGTTTTTTGTGGTTGTGATGTTTTGAAACAATGATGGTTTGTAACTTTGAACAATAGTTTTTAGGGTTAAGGATCCTGGATCCTTTGGACAATAGGTAGGATCGCAAATGGTGGAGGGATCCTCTGTTTGGGGGATGAAGCCTTTGTGATCCTGCCGCTCTTACTTTCCTGCACCTGCTATGACCGCATAAACAATGGACACCCTTTGCCAACCCATGTGGACGGGCCACGTTTTGCTGGTAGAAACGTGGGTTGGCAATTTTGACAACTTTTGAAGGGGCTTTGTTAATAAAATAACTCTAATCTTTCTGGCTTATCTTGTTTTGTTATCCTTTATTTATCCTCTTATTTTCCAATTGTTTTAGAAACATGTTTGTTAGAGTAACAAAAGTTGAGCAAATCATGTTTAAGAAATTTAGGATATGATCCTAGATCAAATATCCTGTAATCGAAAATTTTCAAGGTAGTCTATTTCAAGGATCATAGGCTTAGTTGTCAAAGCGTAAGGGTTGTTCAGAATAATGAGTATAGTCAAGGATCATACCTGGGAATCCAAGTTAGGATACTATCCTTTGATCAAGGTAATCGTAAGTGAAATAGGATAACAAGGATTAAGGATCCTTAAAAGTTTAGTCTTCGTAAACCTGAAAAGTAGGACATAACTTGGGACTAAGCCAATATAAAAGATAAGTTAGTAACTGGGGACAAGCCCAAAGGATAACTGGGGATGATCCCAAAGGATCACTGGGGACAAGCCCAAAGGATAACTGGGGATGATCCCAAAGGATCACTGGGGACAAGCCCAAAGGATAACTGGGGACAAGCCCGAAGGATAACTGGGGACAAGCCCAAGGATCGTATGTAAACTGGAGTATGGCCCTTACTGGCGACTATCCAAACTTTGGTGACATGAAAATGTCAAAACCTTAGCTAACGTGAAAACGTTAGAAACCTTAGGAACGGATGTATGGTACGTCTACCATTATACGTAGGATCCTAGATATAGCCAGTACGATGAGGTTGTCAGCCCCTAAAGTGGGTACTGATCCCAAAGACGTGAACTATACCAGGATCATCGTGCGCTACAGGCGAAAACTGGGGACAAGCCCAAGGATAACTGGGGACAAGCCCAAGGATCTGAGATGCTTTTGAAGACTATCGATAATATGCTGAGGATACCTGGACTATCAGAACTCAAATTCTCGTGAGAGAAGGATGAAGGATACATGATCCTTATCCTTAGGTAAAAATAAGAAAATGGAAAAGTTTTGAGATAAGGACTTTACCGGAGTAAGGATTACTGATGTCGCCGGGATCCTTCGAGGATGCTTCCAATGTAAGGATCATATGCTTGAAGGATCCTGTTCACATGAAATATTTCTTTAAGTGAATAGCATTCCAGGCTCTTGGTAACAAATTTCCTTCCATGGTTAGCAATCTGTATGCCCCCTTTCCTGCTTCGGCTTCAATCAAGTAAGGGCCTTCCCATTTTGGTGCCAATTTTCCATCAGCAGGATTGATGGTATTTTGGAATGCTTTTCTCAACACCATATCCCCGACTTGGAACTTCCTTATCCTGACATTTTTGTTGTAGGCACCAGCCATTCTTTGTTGGTAGCTTGCCATCCTTATCCTAGCCAGATCCCTGATTTCCTCAATAGTATCCAAGTCTTGAGCTAGGTTTGCAGCATTCTCTTCAGGATCACGAGTACTTGTTCTAGCAGTTGGAACCACCATTTCTGTTGGGATCACTGCTTCTGCCCCAAATACTAAAGAGAAGGGTGTTTGACCAGTGGCATTCTTGGGAGTTGTCCTGTCAGCCCACAGCACATAAGGCAATTCCTCTGCCCATTTCCCCTTCTTGGATCCTAATTTCTTCTTTAGGTTGTTGATGATGATCTTGTTGGATGATTCTGCTTGACCATTGGCTTGTGGATGAACTGGTGTTGATGTTATCATCTTAATTCCCCAACTGTCACAAAAGTTAGTGGTTCTGCTCCCAATAAATTGGGAACCATTATCACATACAATTTCAGAGGGAATGCCAAATCTGGTTATAATGTTTCTCTTAATAAAGGATATAACTTCCTTTTCCCTGACTTGGGCAAAAGCTTCAGCTTCTATCCACTTGGAGAAGTAGTCGGTCATGGCAAGCATAAATACTTTTCCACCAGGTGCTTTAGGGAGCTTGCCAACTATATCCATTCCCCATCTCATGAATGGCCAAGAGGATGGTATAGGATGTAGAAATTTAGCTGCCTGATGAAGGATATTGCTGTGTCTTTGACAAGGATCACACTTCTTAGCATATTCTACAGCATCCCTTTTCATAGTTGGCCAGTAGTATCCTGTTCTAAGGATCCTTGAGAACAATGCCCTGCCCCCAGTGTGGTTTCCACAATCTCCTTCATGGAAGTCTCTCAACACTTCTTGAATTTCAGGATCCTCGATACATCTTAAATATGGTCCTGCAAGAGATCGCTTATATAATACATTATTTAAGATTGTGAATTGAGATACCTTAATCCTGAAAGCTCTAGGATTTTCTCCCATAGGAATCTCCCCGTGTTGTAAGTATCTCATGATTGGTGAGGTCCATGATCCTGAATAAGATTGAGTTTCTTCACTAGGGATCATTGCAGTATCCTCTTCTATTTCCATGGCCACCTGATTTTCAATAGCAGGAGCCAGGATATGGATGATGGGGATACTTATATCCTCTGGGATCTTCAAGGATGATCCTAGATTGGCCAATGCATCAGCTTCTGTATTTTCCTCCCTTGGTACCTGTGTTAAACTGAAAGAAACAAAAGAGAGTGCCAATTCTTTGACTATCTCTAAATATTTGGTTAGTTTTTCTCCTTTAACAGCATAGGATCCATTAAAGTGATTAGTGATTAGTAATGAGTCTACGTATACTTTAAGGTATCTGACTCCCATTTCCTTAGCAATTTGTAAACCAGCAATTAAGGCTTCATATTCAGCCTCATTGTTGGTTGCTTGGAACTCACAGGCTATGGAGTGGGGTATTATGTCCCCCTGTGGCGATTTTAGTAGTATGCCGAGTCCTGTGCCCTTGATATTTGAGGATCCATCAGTGTGTAGTATCCAAGGATCCTTGGTTTCATCTAGCTGCTGGACCTCCAATTCTGCTTCCTTTTGTAGATCATTACTGAAATCAGCCACAAAGTCTGCTAGTGCTTGGGATTTAATGGCTGTTCTAGGCTCATATCTTATATCATGGGCACTAAGCTTTACTGCCCACTTAGCCATCCTTCCGGACATCTCTGGTTTCCTGAGGACATTCTTGATTGGAAAATTAGTTCTAACAACAATAGTATGGGTTTCAAAATAATCTCTTAGCTTAGTAGATGCCATAATTAATGCAAAAATGAGTTTTTCAAGGTGTGAGTACCTGGATTCGGCATCAAGTAAACTTTTACTTACATAGTAGATAGGATGTTGTGTACCTTCGTGATCCTTAACAAGGACTGCACTTACAGCGGTTGAGGATACCGCCAGGTATAAGGATAACACATCTCCTTTTCCGGGTTTCATTAATGCTGGTGCTGAGGACATATATTCTTTAAGGGCTTGTAAAGCATTCTCATGCTTTTCAGTCCATTCAAATTTCTTGTTTTTCCTTAGGATATCATAAAATTCTTTACATCTTTCTGAGGATTTTGATATGAACCTGTTTAGAGCTGCTATCCTGCCTGTTAGCCTTTGCACATCCTTAGCATTGGCAGGGGATTTGATATTCACCAATGCTTTAATTTGTTCCGGGCTTGCTTCAATGCCCCTCTGAGTTACCATATATCCTAGAAATTTACCTGCTTTAACACCAAAGTGACATTTCGAAGGATTAAGCTTCATGTTATAATTATCAAGGATATCAAATGCTTCCTCCAAGTCCCTTAGGTGATCCTCAGCTTTCTTTGACTTTACTACCATATCATCTGTTTTGGTCAAAAATCACACAAGGATAATGTAACCAAACTTTATGTAAACGGGGTATGATGCTTGGTTAATTATGAAAGTAAAGGATCACTTCTGTGATAAAGATGCAAAGACACAACGATTTATACGAGGAAAAAGCCCTTGATCAATATATGATCTCCGGCATAAAAAACCTCGGGTGATGGCAACTACCGATCACCAAACTTCAATATAAGAACAAAATGATTACAACTTCGGATGATAATGAGCTGAGTACAAGGATCACTATTGATTCGAGTGTCTAAGTGTGTGAGAGTTGCGGTGTATGTCGTGTGTGTTCTTCCGAATGAGGAAGAGTGGTATTTATATATGTGTAGGTGACCTATTTTAGGTAAAATGACTAATTATCAGCTCATTACCCCTTTAGAAATAAAGACAATCTAGCCTAAATTGCTGCCCATGAATCAAGCCATGTTTCCATATCCTGTGCAACGTCTATCTCTGATTTAGCTCTTGCCATATTTGTGAAGACGCGTCCCTGGATCATGGTCTTTAGAGCATATCCTGCTAGATGTTCCTGCAAAACAACATTGTATTAAGCGGAAGTGGCCGTTAGTATGAGGATCACCATAATGTCCCATGATCCTGATCCTGAAGTTCTGCTGAGGATCACTGTCTGCCAAAGAAACAAGGATCACTGGTTAGGATCATGTGTAAGGATCACCTATAAAAATCCAGCCCTAACAATTGCCCCCAAAATATAAGGAGTTAATTGTAAATAGACGAGTTATATTTTGTTTCGATCTTATCTCTAACGGGCGACTCCAAGAAACTAGCCGTTATGCTCGGACTAGCCGTTGTGATCATTACGTCAGAGATGTGACAATCCTGCAGATCATGATTATAAATAGGAGATAGGGTGAGGATCAGTTTGTATTTAAATTCGAGATACACTCCCCTTATATTCTGCACCGAAGGTTGTTCAGGTATCCTCTTCTTCTCTCTTTCCCTTCTTCCTTTTCCTTACTCTGTTTTTTCTACTTCGTCTCTGTTTCTATTCCGTCACAAAACATGTTGCTCCGGAATTCTCCAGACAAGGATTCCAAGAAGGATAGTCCCTTAAAAAGCCAGGGGATTATCAAGGATTCTCCTACGGAGAGGTGTTGCTTTAGTGATGCTCACGTAGACAAGATTCGCCATTGCTTTCCGGCGAACGTTGTTTTTAAATCCTTTGATCCTACTGCTTTGAGCGACTTTGTCTCAGATGTCTGGGTGGCTTTTCCTGCTACTCCGTTTGCTATAGGTTACTCATATCCTTTTCCAGACTTTACCCAGTCTTTCTTTTCCTTAACCGGCATCTCTTACATCCAAGCTATGCCGATGATCTGGAGGGTTCTTTATACCTTCGAGAGGATCATCGAGCAGGAAGGGATTGATCTGGGGATGGCGGAGTTAGCTGAGTTTTACGATCTCACCACCTTCGGTTCTCACCGATATTTGTTGAAACGGAAAGCTGGGGAGGATCACCCGATCTTCAAAGTTACCAAGAATGATACAAACTGGAAACGTCGGTTTTTCTTTGTTAAGAGGGATTCCATCCCGGATGGGAAGGATCTGCCCAAGGAATGGGCCACTCATGGTAGGGTAGAGGATCCTCGAAGGATCACTATTAGTCCTGTCTCATATGATGAGGATCACTGATGTCTTTTTTCTTTTATGCAGCTATTTCCATTGCTCGTCTGAAATTAACCCCTGCTGCAAAAGAGAGAGTGTTAGCTTTCAAAAAGCTTGATCCTGAAGTTAGAAGCTTCCAAATCACTATCCAAGATTCTCAAGAGATATCCTCTGCATCTGCCACAATGTCAAGTAAGTATCCTTATAGAAAATAAGTTTTATGTAAAAGTATTTAATTTAACAAGGAGACTTATCTTGTTTTTGAATTGTGTAGGTGCTGGAAAATCTGCCAGGTCTGTTAAATCCGCTTCTAAGTTTGGGATAAGTGATCTTGCCAATGTCACGTCTTCAAAGAAGAAGGCTCCTGCTGCCAGTCCTTCAGCATCAGCTCCCAAAGCGTCTATCCGGGGCAAGGGAAAAAAGAGAAAAACCTCTGAAGATCTCCAAGGATTTCCCCTCCTCCGTCAGCAATTCCTTGACTACGTGAATGAGGTAAGGATCACTGCCCCTGTTGGTTATCCGTCCCACATATTTTGTGTATCCTGCCTTTCTTGAGGATCGTCTGATCCTAAGCTTATCTTTTTTCTCTTGTTGCAGAAACTTGCCGAGATTGAGACCTATCTTGGCCATGTTGAGGACCAGGAGAGCCAAATTGCCGATCTCCAGCAAATGGGTGTGTTAAAGGATCTCAAGATAGGGGATCTTGAGAAGGAACTCCGGGTCATGAAGGCTGAGGCTGCTCAGAGGTTGATTGATATGGATAACGAGAAGCAGGAGATCACTCAAGATGCCAAGGTCTCCGCGGCAATTGCTATGTACAAGATACAACTTCAGATGGCCGAGGAGGCTCAGGATCCTACCTTTGACAAAAGCTCGTGGGATGTTGAAGGTTGGAAGGCAAGGCTGGCAGACCTGGAGGACGAGGATGAGGCTGAGGAGATCCCCATGCTGGAAGGTGGTGATGCTGAGAAGGATCAAGGTGGAGATGCTGGTGGTGATGAAGCAGCGAAGGTGTAGGCTGCATGATTGGGCGATGATGGATATTTCGAGACTAGGCCGGAGCCCAATTTTTTAGGATTGGTAGTGGTTTTTTGTGGTTGTTGATGTTTGAAACAATTATGGTCTGTAATCTTTGAACAATAGTTTCTTAGGGTTAAGGATCCTGGATCCTTGGAACAATAGGTAGGATTACAAAAGGTGGAGGGATCCTCTGTTTGGGGGATGAAGCCTTTGTGATCCTGCCGCTTTTATTTCCTGCAAAATGCTAAGACCGCATAGACAATGGACACCCTTTGCCAACCCATGTGGACGGGCCACGTTTTGCTGGTAGAAATGTGGGTTGGCAATTTTGACAACATTTTGAAAGGGTTAATGATCCTTTTGTTTAATAATATAACTTAACTTTTCTGGCTTATCTTGTGTTGTTATCCTTCAATAATCCTCTTATTTCTCAATTGCTATATTTGTTAAAATAACAAGAGTTGACAAAGTGTTTAATAAACTTAGGATATGATCCTGGATCAAATATCCTCATATTGAAAATTCTCAAAGCGTTTTAGTTCAAGGATCATCGGTTCGGTTGTCAAAGTATAAGGGTTGGTTAGGATAAAGAGTATAATCAAAAATAGTCAAGGATCATACCTGAGGATCCACGTTAGGATCCTATCCTTCAATCAAGACAATCATAGATAAGACGTTGATAGTTAATAAGGATTAAGGACCCTTATATGTTTAGACTTCCAAAACCTGAAAAGTGAGATATAACTTGGGACTAAGCCAATGTAAAAGATAAATTAGTAACTGGGGACATGCCCAAAGTATAACTGAGAATGATCCAAAGGATCACTGGGGACAAGCCCATAGGATAACTGGGGATGATCCCAGAGGATCACTGGGGACAAGCCCATAGGATAACTGGGGACAAGCCCAAAGGATCGTATGTAAACTGGAGTATGGCCCTTTCTGGCAACTATCCAAACTTAGTGACATGAAAATGTCAAAACCTTAGCTAACGTGAAAACGTTAGAAACCTTAGGAACGGATGTATGGTGCGTCCACCATTATACGTAGGATCCTAAATATAGCCAGTACGATGAGGTTGTCAGCCCCGAAAGTGGGTACTGGTCCCAAAGACGTGAACTATACCAGGATCATCGTGCGCTGCTGGCGGAAACTGGGGATAATCCCAAGGATAACTGGGGTTGTACCCAAGGATCTGTGGTGCTTTTGGAGATCTTTGACGATTTGCTGAAGATACCTGAACTATCATAACTCAAATGGTTTGTGAGTAGAGGATGAAGGATACATGATCCTTATCCTTAGGCAAAAAATAAGAAAATGCAATAGTTTTAGGATAAGCATATTACCAGAGTAAGGATCACCGATATCTCCAGGATCCTTCAAGGATACTTCAATGTAAGGATCACATGCAGGAAGGATCATGTTCACATGAAATATTTCTTTAAGTGAACAGCATTCCAGGCTCTTGGTAACAAGTTTCCTTCCATGGTTAGCAACCTGTATGCCCCCTTTCCTGCTTCAGCTTCAATCAAGTAGGGACCTTCCCATTTTGGTGCTAGCTTCCCGTCAGCAGGATTGATAGTATTTTGAAATGCTTTTCTCAATACCATATCTCCGACTTGGAACTTCCTTATCCTGACATTCTTGTTGTAGGCACCAGCCATCCTTTGTTGGTAGCTTGCCATCCTTATCCTAGCTAGATCCCTGTTTTCCTCAATAGTATCCAAATCCTGAGCTAGGATTGTAGCATTTTCTTCAGGATCACGAGCACTTGTTCTAGCAGTTGGGATCACCATCTCCGTTGGGATCACTGCTTCTGCCCCAAATACTAAAGAGAAGGGTGTTTGACCGGTGGCATTCTTGGGAGTTGTCCTATCAGCCCATAGCACATAAGGTAACTCTTCTGCCCATTTCCCTTTCTTGGATCCTAGCTTCTTCTTCAGATTGTTGATGATGATCTTGTTGGATGATTCTGCTTGACCATTGGCTTGTGGATGAACTGGTGTTGATGTTATCATCTTGATTCCCCAACTGTCACAAAAGTTAGTGGTTCTGCTTTCAATGAATTGGGAGCCATTATCACATACAATTTCAGAGGGAATGCCAAATCTAGTTATAATGTTTCTTTTAATGAAGGATATGACTTCCTTTTCTCTGACTTGAGCGAAGGCTTCAGCTTCTATCCACTTGGAAAAATAGTCAGTCATGGCAAGCATAAATACTTTTCCACCAGGTGCTTTAGGGAGCTTGCCAACTATATCCATTCCCCATCTCATGAATGGCCAAGAGGATGGTATTGGGTGTAAAAATTCAGCTGGCTGATGGAGGATATTGCTATGCCTTTGGCAAGGATCACATTTCTTAGCATACTCTACAGCATCCCTTTTCATGGTTGGCCAGTAGTATCCTGTTCTGAGGATCCTTGAGAATAATGCCCTGCCCCCAGTGTGGTTTCCACAATCTCCTTCGTGGAAGTCTCTCAACACTTCTTCAATTTCAGGATCCTCAATACATCTTAAATATGGTCCTGCAAGGGATCGTTTATACAACATGTTATTTAAGATTGTAAATTGAGATACCTTGATCCTGAAAGCTCTAGGATTTTCTCCCATTGGGATCTCTCCATTTTGCAAGTATCTCATGATTGGTGAGATCCATGATCCTGAATAAGATTGGGCTTCTTCACTAGGGATCATTGCAGTATCCTCTTCTATTTCCATGGCCACCTGATTTTCAATAGCAGGAGCCAGGATATGGATGATAGGGATACTTATATCTTCTGGAATCTTCAAGGATGATCCTAGGTTGGCCAATGCATCAGCTTCCGTGTTCTCCTCCCTTGGTACCTGTGTTAAGCTAAAAGAAACAAAAGAGAGTGCCAATTCTTTGACTATCTCTAAATATTTGGTTAGTTTTTCACCTTTAACAGCATAGGATCCATTAAAGTGGTTGGTGATCAATAATGAATCTACATATACTTCGAGATATCTCACCCCCATGTCCTTAGCAATCTGTAAGCCAGCAATTAAGGCTTCATATTCAGCCTCATTGTTAGTTGCTTGGAATTCACAGGCTATGGAGTGGGGTATTATGTCCCCCTGTGGCGATTTTAGTAGGATCCCTAGCCCTGTGCCTTTGATATTTGAGGATCCGTCAGTGTGTAGTATCCAAGGATCCTTGGTCTCATCCAGCTGCTGGACCTCCAATTCTGCTTCTTTTTGTAGATCACTACTGAAATCAGCCACAAAGTCAGCTAGTGCTTGAGATTTAATGGCTGTTCTTGGTTCGTATCTTATATCATGGGCACTAAGCTTCACTGCCCACTTAGCCATTTTCCCTGACATATCTGGTTTCCTGAGGACATTCTTAATTGGAAAATTAGTTCTAACAATAATAGTATGGGTTTCAAAATAATGTCTTAACTTAGTCGATGCCATAATTAATGCAAGGATAAGTTTTTCGAGGTGTGAGTACCTGGATTCAGCATCAAGTAAACTTTTACTTACATAGTAGATAGGATATTGTGTACCTTCGTGATCCTTGACAAGGACAGCACTTACAGCGGTTGAGGATACCGCCAGATATAAGGATAACACATCTCCTTTTTCCGGTTTTGCTAATGCTGGTGCCGAGGACATATACTCTTTTAGGGCTTGTAAAGCATTCTCATGCTTCTCAGTCCATTCGAACTTCTTATTCTTCCTTAGGATATCGTAAAATTCTCTGCATTTCTCTGAGGATTTCGATATGAACCTGTTCAAAGCTGCTATCCTGCCTGTCAGTCTTTGAACATCCTTGGCATTGGCAGGAGATTTGATATTTATTAATGCTTTGATTTGTTCCGGGCTTGCTTCAATGCCCCTCTGGGTTACCATGTATCCTAAGAACTTTCCTGCCTTAACACCAAAATGGCATTTTGAAGGATTAAGTTTCATGTTGTATTGATCAAGGATATCGAATGCTTCTTCTAAGTCCCTTAGGTGATCCTCAGATTTCTTTGACTTGACCACCATATCATCTATGTACACCTCCATAATATCCTTAGATATACCTGTCATATCTTCATGTTTCCAAGCAAAGGTAGATTTTCTTCTTTTGAGGAAGGATATCATGTCTTCTCTCATCTCGCCAAGGATCCCTGATCCGATATAGATTTTTGATTCAGGATCACTAGGATCCAAGAGGATTTCATCTACATCTTGTTCCCTTGCCTCCAATACATTCCTTGGAGGATACTGTAATTGCTATTGCTCCCTTGGCTTCGAGGTTGGCCTCATAGATGAGGTATAACAATCCTTGGCCTCCTGCTGGTCACTATCGATCTTGATTATTCCCCATGGGCTAGGGAGCTTCACACATTGATGGTAGGTAGATGGGACTGCTTTCATATCATGTATCCAGGGCCTGCCAAGGATAACGTTGCAACAAGATAAACAGTCAATAACACAAAATTTTTGATAATTATGTAATCCTTCCACGTAGATTGGGAGTTTGATGTCCCCCAGAGTTTTCTTCGTTTCCCCACTGAATCCTACAAGCACGGAGGATCTTGGTGTGATGTCTGATTCTGGGATTCCCATTTTCTTCAAGACATCAAGCTGGATAATATTCACTGAGCTCCCTCCGTCAATAAGGATCCTGCGGACAAAATGGTTAGAGATAAAGAGAGTGATAACTAAACTATCATGGTGAGGATCCTGAATGTTAATGCGATCATCCTCATCAAATGTTATCATCTTCCCTTCTGAGACACTTGAGGTTCTAATAGGCCTTTCTCCATTATCCATTTTTGATTCTTTTGCATGTCTTTTGGCCGCTGAGAAGGATGTACCACAAATGTCTGATCCTCCGGATATAAAGTTAATCACTTGTGCGTTTGCCGGAGGTGCTGGAGCCTTTTCAGGGATCCTTTCAGGATCCTGGGTCCTTTGCTTTTTTCTCCCCAACAATTCTTTTAGATGCCCCTTGCTTAGCAGGTATCCAATTTCTTTTCTTAAGGTTATGCAATCTTCAGTTAGATGCCCGAAATCCTCATGGTATGCACACCATTTGGACTTGTCTTTAGTCCCGGAATCATTCTGGAACAACGGAGGGATAATATCCTTAGATATACCAAACTTTATGTACATCAGTGATAATATCCTTAGATATGCCAAGTGTTACCTCCCATTGGGTTCAAGTTAGGGAATCCATATTGCTGGGATTCTGGAACAACGGAGGGACCAGTGGAAGCAATGGTCTGCATTGGAATGAAGTCCCCTTGATGGACATCTAGACTTCCTGTTTGCAAACTTTTTAGGGATCCTGGCATCTGTAAGGATCCTGGTATCTGGGATGATCCTGGAACGAAGGAGGATCCTTGAACCTGGGATGATCCTGGAACAAAGGAGGATCCTTGAACCTGGGATGATCCTGGAACAAAGGAGGATCCTTGAACCTGGGATGATCCTGGAATAAAGGAGGATCCTCGAACCTGGGATGATCCTGGAACAAAATAGGATCCTTGAACCTGCTGTGTCTCTCCTGATAGGTTCCCGAATTCCTGAAGGATCCCATGTACTGAGGATAGGGTCCTACAGGCGGAAAATGTGAGCCTGATGTCTGAGTCATTGCTGCCGAGTTGAGGTGTGATCCTCTTGACTCCCCTATGATTTGCACGTCCGGGATCCCTGATGGCTGGGAAGTGATCATTGGAGTATCAAAGCTCAAAGATTTGGGCATCAGTGGAGAATGATTCTCCGCCGCTTTCTTTTGTCTTTTGAGATCTCCAATTTCCCTGAGGATCCTTTCGTTAGTTTCATCTTGCCGCTGCATACGATCCTTCATCTGCAAAATTAAAGCAAATACATCACTAGTACTGGGAATAGAAGAATTCATAGCAGAAGAAGATAGAGGTTTAGAGAAGGTGGGAGTTGATCTCTTCTCAGTATTTTTCTGAGATCCTGCCGGTGGAGGAGGCAAGGTGATCTGTGATGAAGTGACCGCAGACATCGCCGTGGACGTGTTCTTCAATGATGAAGCCATGTAACTTTCTGAAATGATTTCGAACAAAAGATTTTCTTATGAATGAAGCACCAATTGCCCCCAAAATATAAGGATAATGTAACCAAACTTTATGTAAACGGGGTATGATGCTTGGTTAATTATGAAAGTAAAGGATCACTTCTGTGATAAAGATGCAAAGACACAACGATTTATACGAGGAAAAAGCCCTTGATCAATATATGATCTCCGGCATAAAAAACCTCGGGTGATGGCAACTACCGATCACCAAACTTCAATATAAGAACAAAATGATTACAACTTCGGATGATAATGAGCTGAGTACAAGGATCACTATTGATTCGAGTGTCTAAGTGTGTGAGAGTTGCGGTGTATGTCGTGTGTGTTCTTCCGAATGAGGAAGAGTGGTATTTATATATGTGTAGGTGACCTATTTTAGGTAAAATGACTAATTATCAGCTCATTACCCCTTTAGAAATAAAGACAATCTAGCCTAAATTGCTGCCCATGAATCAAGCCATGTTTCCATATCCTGTGCAACGTCTATCTCTGATTTAGCTCTTGCCATATTTGTGAAGACGCGTCCCTGGATCATGGTCTTTAGAGCATATCCTGCTAGATGTTCCTGCAAAACAACATTGTATTAAGCGGAAGTGGCCGTTAGTATGAGGATCACCATAATGTCCCATGATCCTGATCCTGAAGTTCTGCTGAGGATCACTGTCTGCCAAAGAAACAAGGATCACTGGTTAGGATCATGTGTAAGGATCACCTATAAAAATCCAGCCCTAACATCATCTATGTACACTTCCATAGTCTGTCCAATTTAGTCTTTGAACATCATATTCACCAGCCTTTGATATGTTGCACCTGCATTTCTTAGTCCAAAAGGCATGGCAATATAGCAATATAAACCGGTTGGGGTCATAAAGGCCGTATCCTCTTGGTCAGATGGCTCCATCTGAATTTGTTGGAATCCAGATGATGCATCCATAAAGGTTAACAGTTCATGCCCCGCCGTTGCATCCACCATGGAGTCAATGTGGGGTAATGGGAAAGGATCCTTGGGACATGCCGTATTCAGATCAATGAAATCGACACATACCCTCCACTTTCCGTTTTTCTTTTGGACAACAACCACATTGGCTAACCATTTTGGATATTTTACCTCTCTGATCATACCTGCTCGAAGTAGTCTCTCTACTTCTTCCTGGATAATGGCATTCCTTTCTGGTGCAAACTTCCTCCTTTTTTGATGGATTGGTTTGATCGACCTGTCAATGCCAAGTTTATGAGTCTTTTGCTTTTTCCTTCCCAACAATTCTTTTAGATGTCCCTTGCTTAGCAGATATCCAATTTCTTTTCTTAATGCGATGCATTCTTCAGTTAGATGCCCGAAATCCTCGTGGTATGCACACCACTTTGACTTGTCTTTAGTCCCGGATGGTTTATCATTCTTTCTGGGCCACCTGGCTTTTTCTCCTAGATTCTGCATTGCAAGGATTAGTTCATGATTGTCAACAGAAAAACAATATTCAGAAATCGGAGGATAATCCTCATCATCCTCTTCTTGGTCAACAGCATGCACGTTCTGGTTGTCATTTCTATGGTAGGATTTGAATTTATTGCTCCTAAAGGAGGATCCTTGCTTCTCCTGTTTTGAGGATCCTACTTGTCTCTCCTGGATCCTCTTGTCATCCTCTAGCCAGATGAACCTGAGTGCCCGAGTTCTTACTTCATCTAAGTTCCCGCATGGTGTCATAACAAGATCATCATAGAACAATGAATCCTTAAGCAGTCCCATTTTGAAGGCCTCAACAGCCGTGGCCATATCCAAGTTGGGAATGTCCAAGGATTCTTTACTGAATTTATTTATATAATCCCTTAACGATTCATTATGACTTTGAGTTACCCTGTATAAATCACTAGTTAATCTTTCAAATTTTCTACTACAAGAGAATTGATTATTGAATAAATTAACTAAATTAGCAAATGAAGTGATAGAGTAAGGGGGAAGACTTAGCAGCCATTTAAGAGCTGATCCAGTAAGAGTGGATCCAAATCCTTTACATAGGCATGCTTCCTTTAACTTTTCTGGGATTGGATTGATCTCCATCCTCTCCCTGTATTGTGCTATGTGCTCCTCAGGATCCGTTGTACCATCATACAGCTTCATAGTAGGGATATGGAACCTTTTGGGTACCTCTGCATCACAAATTGGTGGTGCAAAACGAGATACCTTATGGCTTCCATCTGCAATCTCTGGGATAGGCTTGACTACCCCTGGAACACTTGAGATCATATCCTTCAGCTTCTGCAACTCCCTGGCCATAGCATGATTGATACCTGTATCCTGCACGAATCCATGGTTAGTGGTAAGATAATTATTTAAGGTGTTACCTCCCATTGGGTTCAAGTTAGGAATACTGGGTGTGAATCCATATGGCTGGGATTCTGGGATGATGGAGGGACCAGTGGAGGCAATGGTCTGCATTGGAATGAAATCCCCTTGATGGACATCTAGATTTCCTGTTTGCAAACTCTTTAGGGATCCTGGCATCTGGGAGGATCCTGGTATCTGAGACGATCCCGGAACAAAGGAGGATCCTTGAACCTGGGATGATCCTGGAACAAAGGAGGATCCTTGAACCTGGGATGATCCTGGAACGAAGGAGGATCCTTGAACCTGGGATGATCCTGGAACGAAGGAGGATCCTAAGCTCATGAAGGATCCCAAATGCTGGGCGTAAGATCCCGCCGGTTGGAAATATGATCCTCATGCCTGAGTCATTGTTGCTGGGCCGAAATGCACTCCTCTTGATCCACCCATATATTGAATGTCTGGGACCTCTGTTGGCTGAGAAGTAATCATTGGAGTATCAAAATTCAAAGATTTGGGCATTAGTGGGGAATGATCCTCTGCCGTTTTCTTTTGCCTTTTGAGATCTCCGATTTCTCTGAGGATCCTGTCATTAGTTTCATCCTGCTGCTGCATACGATCCCTCATCTGCAAAATCAAAGTAAATATATCACTAGTACTGGGAACAGAAGAAGTTAGAGCAGAAGATGATGGTTTAGAGGAGATAGAAGTTGGTCTCTTCTCAGCATTTTTCTGAGATCCAGCTGGTGGTGGAGGCAAAGGTGGAATGCCAGTAGATGAATTAACTGCCGACATCGCTGTGGATGTATTCTTCAATGATGAAACCATGTAACTCTTTGAAATGATTTCGAACAGAAAGTTTTCTTATGAATGAAGCACCAATTGCCCCACGGTGGGCGCCAAACTGTTTTGGTCAAAAATCACACAAGGATAATGCAACCAAACTCTAAGTAAACGGGGAATGATGCTTGGTTTGTTGAAAAAGTAAAGGATCACTTTAGTAAGAAATATGCAAGTGACACAAGGATTTATACGAGGAAAAAGCCCTTGATCAATGTATGATCTCCGGCATAAAAAACCTCGGGTGATGGTAATTACCGATCACCAAACTTCAATATAACAAAAAATGGTTACAACTTCGGATGATAATGAGCTGAGTACAAGGATCACTATAGTATCGAGTGTCTAAGCGTGTGAGAAATGTGTTGTGTGTCTTCCGAATGGGGAAGAGTGTTATATATACAAGTGTGAGTGACCTATTTTAGGTAAATAAACTAACAATCAGCTCATTACCCCTTTAGAAATAAAAGTAAATCTAGCCTAAATTATCGCCCTTAAATCATGCCGAGTTTCCATATCCTCTACAACGTTCATCTCTGATTAAGCATATGCCAAAGTTGTAAAGACGCGTCCCTTGTTTGCGATGCTAAGAGCGGATCCTGCTAGACATTCCTGCAAGATAACATTAAATTCAATGAAAACAACTGTTAGCATGAGGATCCCTATGATGGTCCGTGATCCTGATCCTGGAACTCTGCTGAGGATCACTATCTGCCAAAGAAACAAGGATCACTGGTTAGGATCACATGTAAGGATCATGTGTTATAAAAATCCAGCCCTAACAGAAAGCACACCATTTTGACTTGTCTTTCCAATCTGCTTTTTGTTGATTCTTCCGAGGCCACCTGGCTTTATCTCCCAAACCCTGCATAGCATACATTAGTTCAGGTATATTAACAGAAAAACAATATTCAGATAATTCAGGATATTCTTCAGGATCCTCGTCTTCAACAGCATTCACTCTCTTGTTATCATTTCTGCCATATGGCTTAGAGCGATATGGTCTATATGAGGATTCTGATTTCCTGTTAGTCGATTCATATGTCGAGGATGCATTCATCTTTTCTTGCATTTTTCTGTCATCCTCTAACCGAATATATCTTAGAGCCCTGTTCCGGGCTTCATCCAGGTTCCTGCATGGGTTCATTACAAGGTCTTGATAGAATTGAGAATCCTTTTGCAGCCCATCTTGAAAGCTTGCACAGCCGTTGCAACATCAAGATGAGGAATGTCTAGTGATTCCCGGCTGAACTTGTTCACATAATCCCTAAGGGATTCCTGAGGCCCTTGTGTTATCCTGTAGAGATCACTTGTTAATTTTTCAAAGCTTCTACTACAAGAAAATTGACTATTAAATAAATTTACTAAGTGAGCAAAAGATGTAATCGAATGTGGAGGAACATTTAGGAGCCATTTCAAAGCCGATCCTGTCAAGGTTGAACCAAAACCCTTGCACAAGCAGGCTTCCTTGAGATCTGGAGGGATAGGGTTGATCTCCATCCTTTCCCTATACTGGGCAATATGCTCTTCAGGATCCGTGGTTCCGTCGTAGAGTTTCATGTTCGGAGTCTGAAATCTTTTTGGGATTTCAGCATCACATATAGGATGCACGAACCGAGATACCCTGTGGCTATCCTGGGACACTTCAGGAATTGGCTGCACCACCCCAGGTACACTGGATATCATATCCTTTAATTTCTAAAGTTCCCTGGATAATTCTGACGCTACAGTTGTATCCTGCAAATATCCAACACTGTTAGCGGTAATAGCATTATTATTATTTGATATGTTACCAGTTAGAGGATTTTGCCCATATCCTGAAGCATATCCTGAGCTCCTCACAGTCGATATCCTGACCGAGGAGGGTATTTCAGGAGTATGATTCTGAGGAAGGCTGGGCACGATATTCCCCCTGTTATCCTCAGCATACACAGCTGAACTAAAGTTCAACACTCTGGGATGTAATGGAGTGACATTATCCTTAGCAGATCTGCTCGAGCCAGACTTCAGGAGTTGTATTTCCCTTAAAAGCATTTGGTTTGTTTCCTGTTGCTGCCTCATTTGTTCCTGCACACTTCCAAACAAGGTTAGAATTTCATCGTTAGAAGCTAAAACAGGAGCAGATCCCTGGACACTCCGAGTAGGGATAACATCTTGAGATTGTGTAGAGGCTGGCATCCTTGGAGGAGGCGGTGGAAGCACCGAACCAACTGTTGCAGAAGTTGTAGCAGACACAGTAGAAGAGCTCATGTTTGATCTTGAGGCCATTGTAAACAATGTGGCAAAAAGTTTTGAAAACAGAAAACCGATTAACGATTTCACAAAGATTTTTAGTAAAGAGAGCACCACTTGCCCCACGGTGGGCGCCAAATTGTTTTGGTCAAAAATTACCGAAGCAATTAAGTGATCAAATTAGTTAAGTGAGGTAGTGTGCTAAAAAGTGTGTTGAAAATATGCTTGTTAGGTTCTTTGGAAAAACAGTGTTCAGGATACGGCTCAGGATATTGAGCTGTATCTACGATCAAACAATGAGCAAAAAAGTAAAGTAAATGACACGAGATGTACGAGGAAAGCCCTTGATCAATCTAGATTGCCGGCATAAAACCTCGGGAGCTGACAATCGCAGCTGCCTAGTTCTTCTTATTGCTTTAAACTTCAGGATACAGTGCAGGATATAGATCAGATCGCTAAGTGTTACAATGAATTTTATGTGAAAGTTGCGAGAGAGCAAGTGTTGAGAGTGTAGAGAGTGTGATTGTGATGTCCTAGTTGATCTGATATACCCACTATTTATAGTAACGAATTACAAACTAAAATTCCTATAAACATGGGATGCTCCGAATATTCCAATGTGAACGTTGTAGACCGAGTAATGCGGCTTCAACGGCTTCTTGTGAACGACTTGGACCGAGTCTTCAGTAGAAAAGGTCTTCATGAACGTTGCTAACTTCTAACCCACGTACCTGCATTTAATCCGTTACTGATCCTGAGGATACCATTCAGGATGTTACCAATATCCTGAGTCAGCATCCCGGATGTAAACAGATACAATAAACAAGATATATATCAAGATATTTTCCAGGATATGGGCTCAGAATTTCACCCATAACATGCGTTTAGGTTCAGGGGTGACTAAATAGGGAACTAGGCGAGACATAGTGTTGAAACTTGTCACGTATGCCTGGCAATCTAAATCCTTCATGACCAGAGTCAAGAAGTTTGTTTCTATCTTTTCTACCTCATGCTGAGGACAAAAGTTTTCCTTGATCAATGCAACAAATTGATCCCAAGATAAGTTGTAAAGTAGGACCTTTCCCGTCGCTTGGAGCAATGATCTCCACCATGCCAACGCTTCTCCTTTGAATGATTGTTAAACAAATTTCACAACATCTTGCTTTGCACAACCACTGATGTCAACAACGGTGTCCATCTCATCGAGCCATGTCATGCAATCGATGGCCCCTTTTTCTCCTGTAAAGTCTCTGGGCTTGCAGGAGACAAAATATTTATATGAGCAGGTCTTAACATGTGCCTCTTGATGAAGCACAACCTGTCTAGATGGAACACTCCTCTGATTTGATGAGTGATGAACATCGTCTTCCTTTGACTCATGTGTTTTAGAAGGGGGCTTACTACGAGCCACATATAGAGTCCTAGAGTGTGTATCACTTGATTCATTATACTCTCTGTCAAGAGCTCGAGTAACCGCATTATCTATTAATGCCTGCAGTTCCGCACCAGTTATATTAATTCTGGTAGTATCATTGTTCTCCTTCGGGTGGCTGTTAACCTCATCTGATCCAGCCATGTAGCTTGATTGCTACATAAATATTGACAATGATTTATTCAGAGGTTATTATGGAATTATTATTTTTCGACGATTCATTAACCATGGATTAATATAAACCATATGGGTTAATTTGTTAATTATATTAGTATTTTCATTGTAATTTATCCTAGTATATAAAACATTAAGGATATTAAAGTGGCACAACAGGCCTAATCACAAGGACAGTTTTAAATTTATAAGCCACGATTTTTAGATAATCGAAGCTTTAAGGTTTAAACATAGTTCATTACCTTTATTTGACAGGGAGTCAAAGACTGCAACTGTCTTTTGTCTTTTAGGTCAAAAGATATAGCCCGTAGGAATTTCCTCACTAGGGGATGTTTATGATATAATCATCTTATCAGATGCTATTAGTCAAGATCGTATGGATCATACAGACTATTATGCTTGGACGTAGTCCAACATTTTTTAGACAGGGGGTCAAATACCACCACTGTCGTTGTCTTATCGGACAACAAGTTTAGCCCGTAGGCACTTCATCACTAATGGATGTTTATAATATGATCATCTTATCAGATGATATAAGCCATGATTTATGGATCATTAGGCTAAATCAGGAAATTTGAAGAATTCCAATATACGGATGACTATTGTGATTTTCTCGAATCACTTTTGTCAAGAGTGCTAACACGTTCTTAGGTGTTAACAAGGATCTGAATTCCTTTTAAACAGGTTTTACCATCATAGCTAGGTCTTTAATGACAACCAAGCTAGGTTTTACCCTTTAAGATTCTTTTTAATACTAAGCGCAGAACAATCCTATATTGAGATGTTAATAAGGATCTGAATCTAATTGAGGAACTACCATCTTGGCCTTGTCTTAAAATGACACGTGGCTAGGTCCTGTCCTTTTCAGAATTTGCCATTTTATTATAATGGTAGATCTTATAAAAGGAATGTTATTTTTCATTTATTTCATTTTAGAATGAAAATTTAAATTTAATCATTCCACTACAAAACTAAAAATACGGGTTTGCCCTAAACGGGACTTGAAAGGAATAATGTTGTCCTTAGAGGGACTGAAATATAAATATGTCCTTATAAGGACTACTAAGGAAACGATCTTCAGCAAAAGGAGTTTTCTTCTTCACTTTATTTCTGAATGTTTTCTTCCTAGATGCACGTTTCATCCTAGCCGCGGTACGAAGCTCAGCATTTCAAGGCTCCGGTTGTAGAGGATTTCTAATACGGCTTCTTCGCTTGGTGACATATTCAAGGTATATAAAAATTGGAAGCAATAATTTTCAGATCAGGGTTGAGAGTATTCCTATCTTAAGTCTAGACTCAGAAGGTCAAAGAATGTGCTACTGTGTCATTGAGATTAAATACAAAAGGCTAGTGTTTAATTCACTCAATGTTGGCTCTGATACCAACCTGTCACACCCTGATATTTCCACGTATTACCGGTGGGCCCGGTGGGGAGTATCGTGACGTAGTTGATATCATCATAGTCAAACAACACAATTTAATGCACAACGGAAGCAAAAAGATAATTATATTACAAACCGAATGAGAATATCAAAGTATTACAAACAGTATGTAAAGGATCCACAGGCGGATCAATTAAAAGAAATCTGTTCAACAGATTTTAGGCATCTAGAACTTGCAAGATTCCCTATTAACGCCTTGAGCTCCCAGCCAATTACGTACAGTACCTGTCACTTAACCTTTTTGGAAAATACATCAGTTTACACTGATAAATACAATTTAACTGACTCATTTTGAAAAAGTTTAAGAAAATTGATTTGAATACACAAGGCACAAAAATTCTTTTTATAACTTGGGACAATTTTATTAATACAAATCTTGTATCCGATTTACATGTTTGTCCAACATTTAGGGCTGGTGATTATACAAACCGATCATGATTAATAGACACAACAAATATAATCTCACAAGAAGACACCCGTACGAGTGAGTATATCTTTCACATACGCAACAGGAGGTGTTATGCCTACACCTTGTGCTTAAGTTGTGGCCATTCACTTTTTAAATGAGCCAAGGATATCCAGGACACGGTCATTAACCCCTAATATTATTTGTTATCAAGCAATACAGATTAAAACGGGATTATGCAATTTAATCATCTTCGATTAAAAGGTTTCTACACCCGACCAAGCGGTATTTTTATAATACCGTATCCCAAGCCCGTATAAGGGAAAATAAGTTAAAAGTATTTACCTGAGCAAGCAATGCAATTTATACTCAGGCGTATATTCTAATCAGCAAGCACAAGTACTTCTACTGGGGCTATCAATCTGGAACGAAGGTTTTATCAACCTATTAGATTCCTAACGGGTCTTATTTAAGTTGAAACTTAGACCGGTTAGTTTTAAGGAAGGGTTTACGGTTCAAAACTCAAGATTAAGCGCAGACCGGATTAGAATGTGATTTAGACCCGACAAGTTTGGAGACTTGTATAATATGGTTAAACTAAACAAATTCTGGATTTTGAGATAAAAATGATAAGGTTTGACCCGTTCCGGCTAATTTATGCAAACTAGTTACATAAACCGATCCGAACGCGAAAAGTGCGTAACGGGTAACCAATGAGTCATGAAAAGGTTTCCTAAGTTAATATGCCTTAAATATGTTGTGATATCAGTAGGATACCTTCCATAATGCCCAAAACGAATTTAAAACCATTTTATGCCCCGTAGGGGTATTTTGGTCATTTTAAAGGTTATAAGAGAGGTTAAATAATAATATGAGGTTCTGGTCTGATATAATCAGTAAAAATACTTAATTTAATAAGTTATAACAGTAGGATATTACATATATGTGAATTTTATCATTTATAACCAAACTATGCACCGAAGGGGCATTTTGGTAATTTCACATAAGGCTTAAAGGTCAAAATTGGAAATCTGAGTTTAAAACTTTTCTTTACTGTTAAAATATATAAATTTACTTAAAACATTAGTAGGTATTAAGTTTCATATGCCAAAAATAGTTTTAACTCATACTATGCGCTTAAAACGCGTAAAGGTCGGTTTTAAGCGATTTTCGGGTTTAAATAGGAAATCTGAGTTTTTGATCAGCATATAAAGTTCGAAATATTTTATTTATGATATAAAATCAGTAGCAAAAAGTTTGGTGTCAAAATATTATGTAAAACTCATTTTATGGGCCAAAAGGGCAAAACCGGCAATTACCGAATTAAAGCTAGAACCCTATGTTATGCTCAGCCTAAAAATAAATAAAAATCTTTAAAAATCCCAAAATATTATTTTATATCAGTAGGTAAAAAGTTGGTATCAAAAATTTGGTTTAGATAGGCTTTATGCTAATTACGCCATTTAATTAATAAAAAGCTTTCTAATTACGCTATTGAGCATAACTCCTAATCTAGACCTCAAACTGACGTCAAATTTTAAGGACAAGTTTATAAATCAGTAATAAAGATTATTGTCCTCTCATATTTTCAAAATTATTGTTTTAAGGTCAAAAGGGCATAATGGTCAACAATTAGGCATATAACGGAAACATGCAATGAATAGGATAACTAAGGATCCAAGTTGTATAACCTCAGAGGGTTATACTAACCTATAACCTGGTCCTAATAGAATCCTAAGGCATATCTAAACTAAGCTAAATTGGGTCAGAACTGAATGTCAAAGCAAAAGTCAACTTTTGCGATTTTCGGTTCCGAACCGAGCCTATACTTAGAATTGTCGGGTTGAATCATTCTTAGGCATGTTCAACTAATATTTACCAAGTTATTAAAGTTAGAAAACTGATTTTATGGCTTTTATATTAATAGTTATGAATTTTATTTAAAACTAACCTGCTTGACTTTTATTTGACCCGACAATTTAACTAAGTAAACGTAGTAACTAGGAGGTTCCCTTTTGAGGGTTTAACACCTACCTAATTACGGTCACGTAGCCATGTTCGTTGCGAACAATGGCTCAACCGTTTAAAAATCAAAGCGTTTATCGAAACGCTTGACCGTTTGACTATGAACGCTAAACAATTAAACTAAGCATGAAGGAACACTTACAAAGGGTCCAAGCAAGGAGGTTTTGATCCTAAATTCTCAGGTATGAAGAGCAAGGTCTCCAACTTAGAGAATTCAGAAATCAAGTGTGGGTTTGGTAAGAAATGAAGTGGGGTAGTTATAGATTTCGGGTGACCGTTAAGATCGTTTCTTGATGAACGAGCCTTAATCTGGACCGTACACATCTTACCCCATGTTTTTCAATACTATGGGTGCCCAAGGATTGAAGAAAAACCATGTGCAAGTGATTACAACAGCTGGAACAGCTGGAAAATCAATTTTTGCAGCTCTGACATGCTCACACGGGCCGCGTAAGGTTCAAGAGGAAGTTATGCGGGCCGCCTGAGTCCCTGGTTCAGCAAACAAGTTTTAAAAATGGCAGTTTTGGTCCCTGTTTGCATATAAGGTCATTTTTGGCACATTAAAGGTCCGTTAAGCCATTTTCAAGGCTTTACAATAATGCCTAAACGTAAGGGATGTGAAACATGCTCAAAAATATGCCGGATGTCGGTTCGTTCGGCCGTATGGTCACGTTGTTCGACGAATTACGACGAAACACGAACGGGCGCTAAAAACGATCCAAATTACGCGACGAATGGGATTTATCATTCTAAACACTAGAATAAAATATTTTAGTGCTTACATAAATTTTTGGATGTCCGGATATATACAGAACGTAAGATATGCGCGAAAATGCAAACTTGTGCACTTTTTGACGCTTTTAGTCCCTGTTGATCAAATAAGTTTATTTTTGCGCACCAAACACCTCTAAGCCTATTTCTAAGCTATGTAAAGTATATTTAGGGCATGTTTAACTTATGATCTTCCGGAAGGTTCGATACTATACGAATCGATAGACTTTTGCAGTTTGACGCAAATAGTCCCTCTAATGCGCAAACTTGCGCATTTCATTGTTAAATAGTATCGAAGCCTTATTTAATCCATATTAAGCATTCTTGGGAGTATTATTAAACATCATGATGCTTCGGGTTTGCTAAAAGGTCATTCAGAGGTATAATTAAACATATTGACACTTTTAACCCCTTATATTTGCAAAGTTGCGCGTAACGTCACTTAAAGGCATAAAAGCCTTGGACGGCCAACGATTGGCATTCCCGAGAGTATAATCAAATATCATGAAGCTCTCGGTTTGTTAAAAGGTCACTCAGAGGTAAGAATTAACATGTTGACGCTTTTAACCCTTTATTGCGCAAACTTTCAATTAATTACGTAAACGGCTACACTTGATCAACAAGTGGCTCATTTGTGAATATAAAACCGTAAAAGGTTATTCAGAAACTTATTTTAGGTATGTTAATACTTCCAGTTCTTTCATAATTAATGTCTTTTCGATTTTTCGAAAAATTAGTCCCTTAAATTCAAGGTTTGACTTTATTAGGGTTTATTACACGTGTCAATACATTATTGGACGTGATTTTACGAGGTGTTACATCCTCACCCCCTTAAAAGAAATCTCGACCTCGATATTTGCTAAAGTAAAGGAAGTACTTTCTGTTCTTATATTGGACTTAATCTTCCCAAGTACATTTGGGCCTCTAAGGCACCCCAGTTGGCCTCTATAATAGGTACATGTATCCTTTTGGAGCTTCTTAATCTGCCGATCCTTAATCGATACGGGTTCCTCGTCCAATCATAAAGTTTCATTAATCTGCCTATCATTACGTGATAATGTGTTTCGACTTATTGGCGAAACATATCCTTAAATCATCAGTGTGGGTCGCATTGCGAGCTCCACTAGGCTCCTTACATAGGTTTTAGCTTATAGGCTATTGACCTTTGTTGCATTGGATTTCCGAATGCTCCTATATATCCAGGACTTAACTTACCCTGAGAAATTAAAAATTTAGCACACCCTTCTTAGGGCGGTACATTCGGTTGAACCTTATTCCTTATTAAGGACTTAAGAAGGTTGCGACTTTTATCAATCCTCAATTTTCTGCCGATTACTGGCAACTTTAAGATGATTATGAATTCGAATGCTCTTATTTGTTGTTTCCAATGCAACTTTCAGATCCTGATAATTGGACTTACCAATCTATTGTTCTAACAATAGATGCTTAACATTCCATCTATACAAGGTCCCCAAAGGAGCAGGCTTGATACTTATATAACAATTATTATAGAAAAGCTTATTTTAAGGTGAGATGGTTATTCCAACCACTGCTTAAAACTAATTTTAAGGAATAGCTAATCCCTACAATTAGTCGAACAAATCGACGATCCTGGGCAGCTGATGACGATTCTTATTAATTGCCTAAATAAGGTTGCGGTAATCAATGCATAAGCAAGATGAACCGTCTTTCTTGATTAACTATACCAAATTCTCAGAATATTGAGTTAGGCTATATGAACCTCTATCTTAAAACTCACTTAATCAGGGCTTCGATTCTTTCAATGATGGTACTAGCCGTCTTGGAGATTTCATAATAATACATCCCTAAATGGGATATAAATCTGAACTCTACTTGCCTTTCAGGAGGTACACAGGGTAATCTTCGGAGATGATAACCAAGTCGGGGGGGGGGGGGGGGGGGGGTAGTTGCACGGACCTCCCATCCGCCGGAGTATTGCAACTCCGCAAGCTAGCTTAGCCCCATAGCTGCCTGGCGGTGATTACCCACGGTGAAGAGCCCCAACACCCCATTAGGGCATTGCCGGGAATCGAACCGGTGACCTCAAGAAAAGGCTGGGTGAGGCTGGCCAACTGGGCTACCCCAGAAGGTTTAGAAGATAACCAAGTCACAAGGACGTTACAGAGATTTTCCAAATCTCAGGCTCCAGTTCATCCATTATTGCTTGTGTCAGATAAAGGACACATTCACATTACTAGTCCACGGATTCCTTAATCTGAGACATTTACTTGGATAATTCCATTCTAGATATCTTCTTTGAATACCATTAGCTGACTTTAATACCGTATGACCATTGGAATATATTTGTGGTTCCATGCATTAAACCTCCATACTGATCAGGCATGGAAGCAATCTATGGAACATATTATGATACACCAATCCTCATATGGTGCTTTTGTCATGCCATCTGGTATTCGTAATCGATAGAGATCAAAGAGATATCAATCACATATGATGATGCACTTCATCTGGAGAGAGGGTACATTTAGAATTTTACGACTGAAGATTTCTGACAGGATCAAAAGAAATGGTTCCTATGATTTTCTATCTGTAAGCTTTACCTTACACTTAATATCTAGGATTCTTATGAAAGATTTTAAAAGCTTGCTATACTTATAGTTTATGAAGGATTTGTTGGTACCCGAACCAAAACAAAACTCTTAGCATTTATATCACTGATAAATGTTAAGGAATGTACCTGATGCCATTATTTATGAACTAGCTCAGGCATTTTAGGCGCTTTCATTCTTAGGCTTTCTATTCTTAGCCGCCTTTCCTTTGATAGACTTAGGGCATGTAGTCTTAGATGTGGCCTTTCTCATTACAGCCGAAGAAGACTGCATTCTTCATGTCCTTGCAGTCCAACGTTTTATGTCCCTTAGACTTGCAAATCCCACAAGGTAAAGGTAGAGGTTGAGATTTAAATCTGCATTTCCCGTAATGGCGCTTCTTACAGGTCTTGCATACAGGTTCTTGGTTGGATTCTTGCTTACCCTTTTTACTAGAATTCTGGGAATTATCTTCCTCCCTTTTCCTTTTTAGTTCATCCTTGGCATTAGAGGCAATGAACGAGATCCTCTCGTGAGTTATGAAGGGTGGTCTTGGATGAGATTTGGAGCAAGTAGCATTGGGCCCCGTTCAACTTTTTCACGGCCTTCTTCACAACTTTTCCAACAGCTGCGTCTATCATAGTTTGAAGAACATCTTTGGAAATTCTAAGGTTTACAATTGTAGCATCATTAGCATGTGTCACATCATCAATGGCGCGATTGACTGATGTCTTATCCGAGTTTGTCATACTCAAGATTTGGTTCCTATCATCAAATGAATCAATTTCTTAGTTGCAATCCAACAACTGCTATTCATCACCCTGATGGCCTTAACATATACTAACCATGGTTTCATTAAACCATACATGCCAATATAGTACTAACATTCTTAACGAACGTTATTTTAAAAATATATATCAATATTACTTAGCCTAGGTCACAAAATACCATCAATGGCATTTAAGGTTTGGACCTAGTCCATCACCTTTTTGACAGGGGATCAAAATGTCACCACTGTCTTTATTATATTGATGAATTTGGATAGCTTGAAAGCTTGCCATAAGGATATCAGAAAAGAGCGATTCCTAATAGATACAAAATATCTATCTAAGATTTGATGAAGCAGTCTCTAAAGTATCATCGACCAATTTCTACCTCGTGCTATATGTCTAGAGTCCTAATCAGGCAGAGACATCAGTTTACAACATTTATTGTCCACAATAGACTTATCTATGCCAGAATTAAATAAATTTCTGCATAAACCTCTTAATAAGGAAAGGGTACCTGCTATATTGTTATCATTCTGCACCATCTCCTGGGCGTTCCTTTGGAAGACTCACGCACTTGTTTCCCTGGCCTCTCCATGCTTCTTTATAAGTTTTGGGCAGTTGGTTTTGATGTGCCCCTCCTCGTTACAATTGTAACATGTCGCGTTCTTCAACTCCTTGCAATCTAAAGTCTTGTGACCCTTGGTCTTGCAAATTCCACACAGTTTAGCACGTGGGTCAATTGTACATTTTCCAAAATGTTGCTTTCTACAGTTACTGCATTTAGGTCTGTTATTAGACTGACTCGAGTTTTTCCTAAACTCGGAATCTTTCTTGCGCTTAAAACTTCCCTTTTTCTTCTTGTCAGATCGATGAGAGTTCTCCTCCTCTCTTTCCCTTTTTCCCTCGCCAGAAGCCTTAATGGACTTATTCCTGATTGCATCTAAGGTGAGAGATAAGGATAAGTCCACCACGGACCTATATGTTGTAGGCCTTGATGCCTTGACATTTCCCTTAATTTCTAGTGCTAGGCCTCCAATAAAACGCGCTATGCGTTTAGGTTCAGGGGTGACTAAATAGGGAACTAGGCGAGACATAGTGTTGAAACTTGTCACGTATGCCTGGCAATCTAAATCCTTCATGACCAGAGTCAAGAAGTCTGTTTCTATCTTTTCTACCTCATGCTGAAGACAAAAGTTTTCCTTGATCAATGCAACAAATTGATCCCAAGATAAGTTGTAAAGTAGGACCTTTCCCGTCGCTTGGAGCAATGATCTCCACCATGCCAACGCTTCTCCTTTGAATGATTGTGAAACAAATTTCATAACATCTTGCTCCGTACAACCGCTGATGTCAACAACGGTGTCCATCTCATGGAGCCCTGTCATGCAATCGATGGCCCCTTTTTCTCCTGTAAAGTCTCTGGGCTTGCAGGAGACAAAATATTTATATGAGCAGGTCTTAACATGTGCCTCTTGATGAAGCACAACCTGTCTAGATGGAACACTCCTCTGATTTGATGAGTGATGAACATCGTCTTCCTTTGACTCATGTGTTTTAGAAGGGGGCTTACTACGAGCCACAGATAGAGTCCTAGAGTGTGTATCACTTGATTCATTATACTCTCTGTCAAGAGCTCGAGTAACCGCATTATCTATTAATGTCTGCAGTTCCGCACCGGTTATATTAATTCTGGTAGTATCGTTGTTCTCCTTCGGGTGGCTGTTAACCTCATCTGATCCAGCCATGTAGCTTGATTGCTACATAAATATTGACAATGATTTATTCAAAGGATATTATGGAATTATTATTTTTTGACGATTCATTAACCATGGTAATATAAACCATATGGGTTAATTTGTTAATTATATTAGTATTTTCATTATAATTTATCCTAGTATATAAAACGTTAAGGATATTAAAGTGGCACAACAGGCCTAATCACAAGGACAGTTTTAAATTTATAAGCCACGATTTTTAGATAATCGAAGCATTAAGGTTTGAACATAGTTCATTACCTTTATTTGACAGGGAGTCAAAGACTGCAACTGTCTTTTGTCTTTTAGGACAATAGATATAGCCCGTAGGCATTTCCTCACTAGGGGATGTTTATGATATAATCATCTTATCAGATGCTATTAGTCAAGATTGTATGGATCCACAGGTGGAAGCAAAAAGATAATTATATTACAAACCGAATGAGAATATCAAAATATTACAAACGGTATGTAAAGGATCCACAGGCGGATAAATTAAAAGAAAACTGTTCAACAGACTTTAGGCGTCTAGAACTTGCAAGATTCCCTATTAACGCCATGAGTTCCCAGCCAATTACGTACATTACCTGTCACTTAACCTTTTTGGAAAATACGTCAGTTTACACTGGTAAATACAATTTAACTGACTCATTTTGAAAATGTTTAAGAAAATTGATTTGAATGCACAAGGGACAAAAATTCTTTTTATAACTTGGGACAATTTTATTAATACAAATCTTTTATCCGATTTACATGTTTGTCCAACATTTAGAGCCGGTGATTATACAAATCGATCAAGATTAATAGACACACCACAAATATAATCTCACAAGAAGACACCCTTACGAGTGAGTATATCTTTCACATACGCAATAGGAGGTGTTATGCCTACACCTTGTGCTTAAGTTGTGGCCATTCACTTTTTAAATGAGCCAAGGATATCCATGACATGGTCATTAACCCCTAATGTTATTTGTTATAAAGCAATACAGATTAAAATGGGATTATGCAATTTAATCATCTCCGATTAAAAGGTTTCTACACCCGACCAAGTGGTATTTTTATAATACCGTATCCCAAGCCCGTATAAGGGAAAATAAGTTAAAAGTATTTACCTGAGCTAACAATGCAATTAATACTCAGCCGTATATTCTAATCAGCAAGCACAAGTACTTCTATTGGGGCTCTCAATCTGGAACGAAGGTTTTATCAACCTATTAGATTCCTAACGGGTCTTATTTAAGTTGAAACTTAGACCGGTTAGTTTTAAGGAAGGGTTTACGGTTCAAAACTCAAGATTAAGTGCAGACCATATTAGAATGTGATTTAGACCCGACAAGTTTGGAGACTTGTATAATATGGTTAAACTAAACACATTCTGGATTTTGAGATAAAAATGATAAGGTTTGACCTGTTTCTGCTAATTTATGCAAACTAGTTAAATAAACCGATCCGAACGCGAAAAGTGCGTAACGGGTAACCAATGAGTCATGAACAGGTTTCCTAAGTTAATATGCCTTAAATATATTGTGATATCAGTAGGATACCTTCCATTATGCCCAAAAAACGAATTTAAAACCATTTTATGCCCCGTATGGGTATTTTGGTCATTTTAAAGGTTATAAGAGAGGTTAAATAATAATATGAGGTTCTGGTCTGATATAATCAGTAAAAATACTTAATTTAATAAGTTATAACAGTAGGATATTACATATATGTGAATTTTATCATTTATAACCAAACTATACACCGAAGGGGCATTTTGGTAATTTCACATAAGGCTTAAAGGTCAAAATTGGGAATTTGAGTTTAAAACTTTTCTTTACTATTAAAATATATAAATTTACTTAAAACATCAGTAGGTATTAAGTTTCATATGCCAAAAATAGTTTTAACTCATACTATGCGCTTAAAACGTGTAAAAGTCGGTTTTAAGCGATTTCCGGGTTTAAATAGAAAATATGAGTTTTTGATCAGTTTATAAACTTCAAAATATTTTATTTATGATATAAAATCAACAGCAAAAATTTTGGTATCAAAATATTATGTAAAACTCATTTTATGGGCCAAAAGGGCAAAACCGACAATTACCGAATTAAAGCTAGAACCCTATGTTAGGCTCAGCCTAAAAATAAATAAAAATCTTTAAAAATCCCAAAATATTATTTTATATCAGTAGGTAAAAATTTTGGTATCAAAAATTAGGTTTAGATAGGCTTTATGCTAATTACGCCGTTTAATTAATAAAAAGCTTTCTAATTACGCTATTGAGCATAACTCCTAATCTAGACCTCAAACTGACGTCAAATTTTAAGGACAAGTTTATAAATCAGTAATAAAGATTATTGTCCTCTCATATTTTCAAAGTTCTTGTTTTAAGGTCAAAAGGGCATAATGGTCAACAATTAGGCATATAACGGAAACATGCAATGAATAGGATAACTAAGGATCCAAGTTGTATAACCTCAGAGGGTTATACTAACCTATAACCTGGTCCTAATAGAATCCTAAGGCATATCTAAACTAAGCTAAATCGGGTCAGAACTGAAAGTCAAAGCAAAAGTCAATTTTTACGACTTTCGGTTCCGAACCGAGCCTATACTTAGAATTGTCAAGTTGAATCATGCTTAGGCATGTTCAACTAATATTTACCAAGTTATTAAAGTGAGAAAACTGATTTTATGGCTTTTATATTAATAGTTATGAATTTTATTTAAAACTAACCCGCTTGACTTTTATTTGACCCGACAATTTAACTAAGTAAACGTGGTAATTAGGAGGTGCCCTTTTGAGGGTTTAACACCTACCTAATTACGGTCGTGTAGCCATGTTCGTTGCGAACAATGGCTCAACCGTTTAAAATCAAAGCGTTTATCGAAACGCTTAAGCGTTTGACTATGAACGCTAAACAATTAAACTAAGCATGAAGGAACACTTACAAAGGGTCCAAGCAAGGAGGTTTTGATCCTAAATTCTCAGGTATGAAGAGCAAGGTCTCCAACTTAGAGAATTCAGAAATCAAGTGTGGGTTTGGTAAGAAATGAAGTGGGGTATTTATAGATTTCGGGTGACCGTTAAGATCGTTTCTTGATAAACGAGCCTCAATCTAGACCGTACACATCTTACCCCCTGTTTTTCAATACTATGGGTGCCCAAGGATTGAAGAAAAACCATGTGCAAGTGATTACAACAGCTGGAAAATCAATGTTTGCAGCTCTGACATGCTCACACGGGCCGCGTAAGGTTCAAGAGGAACTTACGCGGGCCGCCTGAGGTCCCTGGTTCAGCAAACAAGTTTTAAAAATGGCAGTTTTGGTCCCTGTTTGCATATAAGGTCATTTTTGGCACATTAAAGGCTCGTTAAGCCATTTTCAAGGCTTTACAATAATTCCTAAACATAAAGGATGTGAAACATGCTCAAACATATGCCGGATGTCGGTTCGTTCGGTCGTATGGTCACGTTGTTCAACGAATTACGACGATACATGAACGGATGCTAAAAACTATCCAAATTACGCGACGAAAGGGATTTTATCGTTCTAAACACTAGAATAAAATATTTTAGTGCTTACATAAATTTTTGGATGTCCGGATATATACAAAACGTAAGATAAGCGCGAAAATGCAAACTTGTGCACTTTTTGACGCTTTTAGTCCTTGTTGATCAAATAAGTTTATTTTTGCGCACCAAACACATCTAAGCCTATTTCTAAGCTATGTAAAGTATATTTAGGGCATGTTTAACTTATGATCATATTCCGGAAGGTTCGATACTATACGAATCGATAGACTTATGCAGTTTGACGCAAATAGTCCCTCTAATGCGCAAACTTGCGCATTTCATCGTTTAATAGTATCGAAGCCTTATTTAATCCATATTAAGCATTCTTGGGAGTATTATTAAACATCAAGATGCTTAGGGTTTGCTAAAAGGTCATTCAGAGGTATAATTAATCATATTGACACTTTTAACCCCTTATATTTGTGAAGTTGCGGGTAACGTCACATAAAGGCATAAAAGCCTTGGACGGCCAACGATTGGCATTCCCGAGAGTATAATCAAATATCATGAAGCTCTCGGTTTGTTAAAAGATCACTCAGAGGTAAGAATTAACATGTTGACGCTTTTAACCCTTTATTGCGCAAACTTTCAATTAATTACGCAAACGGCTACACTTGATCAACAAGTGGCTCATTTGTGAATATAAAACCGTAAAAGGTTATTCAAAAACTTATTTTAGGTATGTTAATGCTTCCAGTTCTTTCATAATTAATGTTTTTTCGATTTTTCGAAAAATTAGTCCCTTAAATTCAAGGTTTGACTTTATTAGGGTTTATTACACATGTCAATACATTATTGGATGTGATTTTACGAGGTGTTACATTCCAGTTCAACTTTTTTGTAATAGCACGGCTGCTCTTTCTATATAAGCCAATCCTGTGTGTCACGAATGTACGAAACATTTGAAGTAGACCTTTACTTCTTACGAGATAAGATTTCTAAGGGGGTTATTCAAACTGTGGGTATTAAGTGCAAAGATCAAGTTGTTTACAAAAGGGTTGCCTATAGGTCTTCATGAAAAGGTTTGTCATCTTCTTCATATGTTTGACTGTTTTAAATATTGAATTGAGGGGGGGGGGGGTTGTTAAAATATATATAAATATATATTATCAAATTCAATATTTGTTCTAATAAATTGTTTATGTTTCCTTTTGCGAGTTGGGCTTTTATCTTTGTTGTTTTGGGCTTGCTATCTTGGGGTGCTTGTAAACGTGGGGCTGAAGTTTGGCAGGATTCTTAGAAGGGTTCCCCTAAGGGATATAGCAGTCTTTATTCAAAATATCATCTGTTAAATACATCTCTTGTCCTCTTTCAAGTGCTGCTCTTTCTTGCTCTCTAGAACATTCTGGTTTTTGGGTTTATCACCTTCAGTTGTTCGAGAGTTTTGTCTTGTTTACTTGTATAGATAATCTGTTTATGATCTGTTCAGTTTGAGAGTTATTGTTAACGGTGATTTGTATCGTTTTCTTCTTTATTCCTGCTTTGAAAATTTTGTAAACATCTTGGTAATTATATAAGAGATCATTTGTTCTAGATATTGTGCTGTTCACAAGTTTTCCTACGTAACAAAGTAAATTTCAATCATTGTTAAGAAAGTAAGCTTAGACACGATTATGTGCGTAAGTAAGTGTGTTCAATCCTCATAGTCATGCAACTTTTTATTGATTTCGAAAGTACTAGAAGATATAAGACACGACTACATGAAGTATGTTTGCATAGTTGTTATGTTCATGTGGAATACTTTGGTTTGTGCGACATGAAGTATTACCACAAGTCCCGTAAATGTCATGCTAGTTGAGCACGTTATAAAGAACTTTTACAAACAAACTTTTGTACACGAATCTTTTAAGAAGAAGGGGAAGCTATATGATGAAACAATGGTTAACCGGGCAGGGTTAACTCACTGGTCTCGTCAAGAAGGGCTAATCCCTTCCTCTCGAGGATCGCTGGCTGGATCGTCCACCGGTTGATCTCCTGCACAGGGAAACAAACCGTGACTCGTAACAAGGAGGATGGGGTGTGGGTGCTCCTTGTTACCACTCTCCGGCGTGAGAATCAGTAATTTGCTTGGGAAGCAAAGTGTGATAGTAGTAGTAGTGAGAGAGTTGTGAAGATATACCTCAAACCTGGTTTGGGGTTGGTATTTATAGCCGAGGAGGGAAGGAGGAGCTGAAAGGACAGACTGACGACGTGCTGCCCTTATACAGGTGTGTCAGGCTTGTCGGTTGTGGAGGTGAAGCCACGTCCTACTGCAGTGTCTGTCTGTTGCTTATGTGTGGTCTGACAGGCGACTGTCATTGGTGCCACTTGCTCCGTACTGTCAGTCCCACTTGCCTTGTGGGCAGGATGCGGTGCCGCGCCGCATCGCTACCAGCGGTAACTGCCGTTGTTCCCGCGTTGTCCTTCTGGCAAAGACTGTGGGATGTGGTGCCGGGCCGCATCGCCACTTGTGGTGACTGTTACTGTTTTTCCAGATCCCTTTAATTGATAGAAGTGTTCACAGGATGCGGTGCTAGGCCGCATCGCTATGCGTACACCGTTTTCATACACTAGATGCGGTGCCACGCCGCATTGTTATATCGTTCTCATACTCCAGGTAAGTCCTCTTCCATCATTGGGCAGATTGTATTCGACTTCTGTGTTCGCGCGTGCCCGCACGGACACAGATAAGTCTTTAGCTAGTGGGGGTTTTGATAAGGGTAATGGTCACTTGCGGTCATGCTGACGCGATATCTGGGACCATACCCCTTCAAGTCCCCCCAGTCTAGTGCTGTTTCCGTATGCAAGTTGCATGTGGGAGGAGTACTGGACTATGGTGTCTAGAAGGTAGTGCGTATGTTGTAGAAGATTCTAGGCCATGTAGATGGCTCCTGCTTCTAGAAAATCAAGTCGGGGATCTGGTAGAGTCGTGTGACGCCTCTTCCGTACCGGTGAGCAAATTTCGTTTGATGCGGAATTCTCAGTGTTGGGTTTTGATCTGGTAGCATGGGCTACCTGTTTCTGGTGTCATCAGGGTTGGGTGCCACCTGTTGGTGTGTCGAACCAACCTCTGAGATCGTGGCTAAAGATGTCCACACACTTCGAACCAACCTTTGAGGTGGTGAATGAAGAAGAGAGTAGGCTTCAAACCAACCTTTGTAACGGTGACGGAAGATATCTGCAGCCGCAACTCTAGTTGTAACCTTTGCGGTAGCTGATGCAATGCTCTGAGTGGCTGTCACACCCCGGCCGCGTGTAACATGCAACCGCGGCGGAAACGCCGGGGAGTGTCGTGGACAGAATTAAATTGTTTCATAACCATGGCATACAAGTTGTATTTTATTTATAAACAAAGGTGTTACATTGTCTTAGAAAGAGAGTACAGAAATCAAAACATAATTAAGCTAGTTCAAACTTCATTTTTAGGCTCTAAGGCACAGGTCCGCCCTAGAATCATGACCATCGTCCTATGGAATAGCTCCTGAAAACACATGTGAAAGTAGGTACGTCAGCATAAAAATGCCTGTGAGATACATAGGTTTTGTGAAAATGGGGTTCATGACTTGAGTTTTAAAGAATGTTTAATAACAGTCAGTCATGAACCTTGTAACTTGTTTTGCTTTGTAAATCATTTGAAAAACGATAACATCAAACGATATGTATAGATAAGTGCAAGGTTAAACGAATAACCAAGTAAAATGAGTTGAATAAGATAAGTTGTTTGTGAAAATAATGTCTTGTGGAGAATATGTTACTTATGTAAAGTGTAATGTGTCTAAACTGAAATGACTTAGATAACGCCACAATATGTAACATTATACAAACATTTATATATAGGAAGTACCAGCGGCGTATCCACCATGTTTGTATCATATTACATATGCCACGTTACTTAAATCATTTACCCAAACCAATCCACCATGTAAGTTGTTCATGTGTAAACCAAATGTCAAGTGTTATTGTAAACCATGTCAAATGTTTATGTTCAAATGTAAACCACCAAATGTGTATGTCAATGTCGACGTGTTTATGTTCAATGTAAATCATGTAATGTGCATCCCAAAATGTATCATGTATGGTAAGCGAAATGTATCAACTTAAACCATTTGTAAAATGCACAAAACAAGTTGTTGAAGTAACACGTGGTTTAAATCAACGTTATGTTCTGTGGAAAAATGCATGCTCTATTGATATTAACATTTATGCGGTATTGTAAACTATGCATACATCCAAGCCTTGAGACTGCGGCGATAAACCCTTAAACAAATTAAAGGTTTATCTAAGTTATGTATATCGAATTCGGTCATTCCTTCCAGTCCTATCAAACCCAGGACTTCAGAAATGGGAGTTGTCAATTCCTATGGTACCACTACCTACTAACGAACGGCGTAGCTAGTGTTAATGAATGTATTGTCCCATGTTAAACAAACCAAATGTCATAACAAAATGAAGGCATGTGCCCATATGCTGAGTAAACATATGCAGCAGAAATGTTTATGTAAATCAATGTGTCCATATGCTGAGTAAACATATGCAACAGAAATGTTTATGTAAATCAATGTGTCCATATGCTGAGTAAACATATGCAACAGAAATGTTTATGTAAATCAATGTGTCCATATGCTGAGTAAACATATGCAACAGAAATGTTCATGTAAATCAATGTGTCCATATGCTGAGTAAACATATGCAACAGAAAATGTAATGTAAATCAATGTACTAAGTACGCACACAATGGGTATACTTAGCATAAAATGTAATGAAATCATGTACTAAAATGTACTAATGAGCATAGCAGATATATGATGTGAAAACATGGAAAACATGAAAGTAACAGATAGGCACATGTGTTTCACCCCAAAACAGTTTGGAAAACAGTAAAAGAGGGGTTCAATGTACTCACCTGAGGTTGCTTTGTTGTTCTTGTGAAATAACCAGGTAATGCGAGAGGTCACGGAATATCAACGGCACCTAATAGGTAGCTATGTTAATATACCGGACCAAATCGGAAGGATCGGACAGTACGCGGGTTCGAAAACCAAACGAGTATGGAGACTCGTGTAATATGGTTTAACAAAGCCTACATACTAAAATGAAACTTAACCTAAGTGCTTACGGTCCATCACGACCCGTTTAGGTAGCTTACGCTACCCTAACGCGTCGCTCGCGTAGAACGCGTCTGGAACGCCTAACATCGTGACCACAAGGTATAACCTCGGAAGGTGATAGCTATGGTCACCTAATGTGTTTGGTCAGGTCCTAATGACCGACCAAATGGGTCGGGTTCGAAAGCATAAGCGATGGTTTAGATCGCTTACCTTACGACCCTATATAAGCACTAAACTAAAAGTGACGAGCTAAGCATGTTAGAACATGCTTAACTAAGTTTGGAAACAGGTTTGACATCAAAACAAACGGCTTTGATGCCCACGAGTGGTTTGGTTACAAAACATGCAAGAATGCACATTTTGGCCGAAACCACGACTCGTCACTGAGCCTAGATAACGTGGTGATCAGTAGGGATGGTCACTATGGACCATAACCATCGTGATCACGCTCACGTTATGAAGTTCCATGAACTTCGCATCGACCATAGGCTGGTCAATGCAGAAAGTCAACAAAACGTTGACTTCCGGACTCGAAAAGCGAATAAAAGAGCGAAAGAAGACTTACGGAGGGTCCCCGAGTGCTAATCAAGATCCAATAGCTCAGGTATGAAGCATAAGCATCAACTTAGAGCATTTAGATCTGATTTGTGGGTTTTTACACAAAAAGGGGGGGGGTATTTATAGGAAAGGTGGAACCGTTAGGATCGTTTTATCGAATAACGTGATTTGATCTCGTGCGTACACGTGTCCAGGGGTTAGATTCAGTGTATTTGACCCTTGGCCCTTCATTTGGGTGAAAAGGCATCGCCCTTTGATCGAACGAAAGGCCAGATTCTGCATTAAATGCAGAATCTGCTGTCAGACATGTTCACGCGGCCCGCGTGAAAGTGGGTGCAGGTCTTACGCGGGTCGCCTAGCCCCGTCTGATCTGCACCACTTGCAGAATTTACGTATTCAGCCCCTGTTGCGTTTTTAAGCTATTTCCAGCCCCTTTAAGACCTGTAAAGTCACCTTTAAGGCCCTAAAATGATGCCTAAACATTGTGGACATGAAACATGCTCAAAAATGTGTCGGATGTCGGTTCGTTTGGCCGTACGATCGCGATGTTCGCTTAATTACGACGGAATGCGCATAAGCGTGAAAGACGATCCAAATGACGCGACGAATGGATTTTTCTCATGCCAAACACTAAGGCATAATATAAGGATGCTTACATAAATTTTTGGATGTCCGGATGTATTCAGAACGTAAGTTATGCGCGAAAGTGCAAACTTATGCACTTTTTGACACTTTTAGTCCTTGAATGATCCAAAAGTTTGTTTTAGCATACCAAACCTCTCAAAGCCTATTTCTAAGCTATGTAAAGGATATTTATGGTATGTTTAACTTATGGACATGTTCCGGAATGTTCGTTACAGTTCAAATTGGCATACTTTCGCAGTTTGTCAAGTTTAGTCCCTGTAAGCGAATTATCTTTTTTTTTGCCATACCAAAGCCTTCAAAACTTATTTCTAAGTTATGTAAAGGTTATTTAAGGTATGTTGAGTATATGTTGATGTTCCGGAGTATTTGTCGCATTAAACTGAGTACGTTTTCGCATCAGTTTGCGTATAATTCTCCAGAAAGCGATGTAGAATTTGGAATTGAACAAAAGTCAAAACACGAAAAATGTAAAACACAATGAAACAAGCATTGGGATCAAATAACATTATTTTATTGATAATTGCACTATTCACAATGATTACAAGCACAGATGTTACAGTGGCTTTGCTCAAGCTCTATGTTCAGCAATTGGACATGTGATGGTGATCCCTACTTTATGGGGTGTTCATGTTCTTCCAATTAGCTCTCAAGTAACCGCACGTCCTTTGCGGTTACCTCGTTCCTTTGCATTGTTGGCCATGTTTGGTAGAACAATGTGGGGTACTTGCGTCATTGTTGGCCGTGTTTGGTCGAACAATTTGAATCTGGATAATGGTCAAATAAACATGGTCATAGGCATGATTATGCCCACCATTGTTTATTCTATCCAGCTTACAAGCGGGCAAACAAAGTCATAAGTAGACTTGTTACCACTATTCGTTCGCTTGTTGCTCGACGAGATCTCTCTAGATGATTGGAAATCTCGTCCGCACTTGTTTTGTAGCCACTTTCCTTCACGCTTCAATGGGAATCAGTTTTCCTTGAAGTAGCTTCGTTCATCTGTGTGATGACTTAGTCGTGGCTCTTCCGTAGCTACCATTCGCGTAGCTGGATATATGACCGCAGTGACTCATGAGTGTTTGCGGTTTTGTCACAAGAGACTCGCATTAAAAGAGTGTTTTTCTCGTATGCGGCTCTTGAAGGATCAGGAGTCAGGGTTGCTGATGTGCGGTCGCGCATCATACTTATCCTTTTCCCTAAGGAGAAGCTGTCTGTGCACCCTCTGTGGTTGTGAACCGGACACGAGGGATTTGAAGCTTGAAGAACTTCAAGGTGATGCGGTTTACCTGTTCCTGAGATGCGGCTTTCGCAGTCCAAAGAACAACGCTGGTTCTGAGTATCTGACACACCTGTACGGGCTCGTGTGTTTCATCTTCGCATATTCCACGTGTGCTCGTGGGTATATGAGGATGTTATTTATACCCCTTTACATAATGTAGAGATATATATATTTTTTGCCTTTTTTGAGGGGTATGTAAAAAACGACATGCGGTATGGGTTATGGCGCGGTTATACCAGAGAAACCGCATGCCGCTTATATTTGGATAATGTTGTCGCTTTTTTGTTGCATATGTGGCTGAACGCACGTGTGAGTTGGTGAAAGTTGGTAGGATTTTCTGCATGTGCTGATAGGAAAGGACGTTTGCACTGCCCAAGGTCATTAATGCACTATAGCAGGAGTGTAAACGTCTCTTTTGTCAGGCGCGTGGGCGGCCACGCGCACGTGGTAACCGTCAGCGGGACTGTCGCTGGATACGTGTCGCCGCGTAACTCGTTCTTTTTGATTGTGATGATTCGGTTACCCCCCCCCCCCCCCCCCGCATTAACTGCGATGAGTATATAAGGGGAAACCGTTTGTGGTTTCCCCTCACTTGCTCGAAATTTCAAAAATTTCCCGGCGAGAGAAAGAGAATTCTCTTCGTCTTCTCCGATAAGTTGTTTGAAATTCCGGTGAGGTTGTTGAGTCTTTGTACTCGTTTTCTTCTCCATCTTTTTTATTTCAATGGCTGAACCATCGAATCCACATAATGTGGAGGGTGAAAACCCTGAACATTCATCGCAGGCGGCGGCGGAAGAAGATGAAGATGACGGTGGTGCACCCGGCGGTGGCCTACCAGTACTAAAGTGGTCGAAGGGTCAGTTTGAGACCCTGATGACCAGTATCCAAATGCCCAAAGAGTTTTGGGCTATATATCCACAGGAAGGTGATACTAGTGCCGATGCTCCGGCGGGATGCCTCACTCTGTGGGCTGACTTCTTCTATGATGGCAACCTCCGACTGCCATTGACGGTGTTTGTTGCTGAAGTGTTGGAGTACTATCAGATTCATATCTCCCAATTGAGTCCATTCGGGATGTTTCGAATCAGTAATTTTGAGTACACTTTTCGTGCTCTTGGTTTGGAGATTACTGTTGAAAATTTCCAGCGGTTCTACCAGTTGACGGTGAACACCGGGTTCTTTTCTTTCAACCAACGGTATGGGAGCACCAAGCTGATGACCCCTCCCAAGGGTCTCACAAAGTGGAAGACGAAGTTCTTCTATGTTAAGGTTGCTGCGGTAGCCGCGAAGATGACTTTTCAGAATGTGAATGAGACCATTCCTGCGGAGGATCTTGCTCTTTCCAATGTTGGTACTGTGAGTTGGTTCCCCAGGCTGAAACCCATTGAGCTCAAGAAGCTGGACAACTCGCAGTTGTGGGTGCTGCGGATGATGTTGTCCAGGCCTGATAGGAAGTCAAGGCCCGTTGTGCGGGAAAAGAGTGGTGGTAAGCATTTTTACTCTTGTGCGGTTTCCTTGCTTCCTTGTTTTTTACTGATTTTATGTGTGTACTATCAGAGGACGCTGCCCTATGGAGGATGTTTGATCCGACTTTCGAGGGTAAGGTTGAGTTACTTCCTTGCGCGGAACGTAAAGGTTTTAACCTGCAGATTGTTGGCAACTTCCGCGTTCCTGAACGCGGGGCGCTGAATGCGCCACTGCCGCAAGGCAAAGGTATAATTTATAGCTTCCTTGTTTTGTAAAGAAGTTCACCCTTGTGATTTTGCTTGCTTGATTGCTTAAACGTGTAACACCATTAAATTTATACTAGAATTAATTATTAATTTATACCAAAAGATGGTAGTTTAACATAAGTTTCATAAGCATTATACGCCTTAGTCAATTAATGACTAAGGTAGAACGTACTAAGTTTTTTATTAATTTGTTACAACCCAAGAAAACTATTTAATAAGTTCAAAACATAGTGGAAGCTTCAACCAATCGTGTTCGGTTCTTCAGCATCGCTTGACCACCATCCGAACGATCCATCTGAATACCTAAAATCAAAATCGTTACAATATTAGTTTTGACATTTTGGACAACACATAAACATGAGGACCAACATCAAATAATAGAGAAAAAGAAATAAAAGTTTTGTTTTCTAATTCCACCGTAAATTACGGTGTCACCGTAATTTACGGTGAGTCCTGGAAATTTTTGGGGCCATCGTAACACAGTAGTGAACCACCGTAAATCCCTGACCTCTACCGTAATTTACGGTACCACCGTAAATTACGGTAGCACCTGGAAATTTATGTTTTTGTTTGGTTTGGTTATTACACCAAAACCCAAACTCTCGGATTTTAGTTTTCTAGGATGCCGATACGTTGAATCTCGAAAGTTTAATATGTTATACAACATCCAATAGCAACAAATCAATCTATCACATTCCGGAGCATTAACCATGCCTTACTTGTTTATCCGACCCGTTTGGCTCGTCTACGGAATTTCTTCCTTTTGACGACTACCAACGAGTTCTAGCCAAGTTTTGACCAATTATTCAATATAACGACATCATCGCCTAAATTCATAGCAACCTTTATTCCGAAATTCAACTATGCATATTATGATGATTCAAACTTACTTAATGTAACGGGTCAAGTTACATACCTTAGCGCACGCCCTTCAACCGTGAGTCACCACCGGCTTGTCCACTCGACGTTCCGGTATCTTGTCCTATAGGGTTCAATGCAAGACATGTTTAGAACTCTCTTCAAATCATAATTCGCATAATACACCGAACATCATGATTATGCGTTTAACTCGAAATTTCAGTTTTTAAGCCTTCATAGAGGCATTTCAACAAACACTTCATAGGCAGATTTTTACATGATTAAACTTCACATCTCTAGTTTATCATTTAACCCTATTTTCATATAATTCAACCAATTTATATGTATATTAGCTTCTAATTGCTGAATTCACTTCCAGATTGCTAAATTACACTAGGTTAACAATCTACCTTCTAGTGTTCATCCAATTACACATGACCCACTAATCACCTATCAAGGTGATCATGGATTCACCTAAAATTTCTTATGATTTCAACTTCTGTCGATCTAGGGTTTGTCCTTAGACACTATAGTTGTTCCTCAATCATCATAACATGCACATGCATCCCTAATTTCAGATTTTTCCCAATTCATGAAAATTTCAAGTTGAGAGAAATTCTTAAATTTTACATACCTTGAGATCCTCTTGTGATGAGGGTCACGATTCTATGCTCGGATTTTCGTTTGGACCAGATTTAGACCTTCAATTTGATTGTTTTGTGAAGTTAGGGTTTTTGGAATGGGGATGTCGCCCCCTGCTCCTTCCTGGTCGACCAACACTTCAAATTTTGGAGTGTTTGGTTTAATTCTAATTAAGTTTCAGATTTTAACAACTAGGGTCCCTCCATTTTGTTCCACATATAGTTTGGTAACTTATAATCACCTTATAAGCTAATTTTAGACTAGTTAACTAACTAGGTTAGAATTACTAGTTAGTAGACCCCCATTTATTTATGCTTCATAATTATGATATACTGTTTTATATTTTCGGGGTGTTACAAGTCCACCCCCCTTAAAAAGTGTTTCGTCCCCGAAACCGAAATACGTACCAAATAATGAAGGGTAGAGTCGTCGCATTTCTTCCTCGGACTCCCACGTAGTGCCCGAGCCTTTTCTATGCTCCCATCTGATTTTGACTTGATCGATTTGTCTATTTCTTAAGTATTTCACTTTCCGATCTAAAATCTCCACCGGTCTCACCGCATAATTCAGGCTATTATCTACTTCAATATCATCGAAATGAATATAAGCTGTTTCATCTGCTAGGCACTTTCTTAATTGTGACACGTGAAATGTGCTATGGATTCCACTTAGTTCTGCCGGTAGCTCGAGGCGGTAAGCTACTTTGCCGATCTTTTCAATAATTTTAAATGGTCCAATAAACCTTGGGCTTAGCTTCCCCCTTTTTCTGAATCTAATAACACCTTTCCATGGGGAGACTTTTAGCATGACCATGTCACCAACTTGGAATTCAATCGGCCTTTTCCTTTTATCGGCATACGCCTTTTGCCTGTCTTGAGCCGCTTTCAAGTGCGCCCGAATTTTATCAATCTTTTCATTCGTGGCTCTTACTATATCTTGGTGGGCGAGTTCTCGTGGACCCACTTCACCCCAACATACCGGGGTTCGACACTTCCTACCATAAAGCATTTCGTATGGTGCCATCTTAATACTAGATTGGTAACTGTTGTTCGAGAACTCAACTAACGGTAGGTGAACATCCCAACTACCTCCAAAGTCGATTATACACGCCCGTAGCATGTCCCCCAATGTTTGTATCGTTCTTTCACTTTGTCCATCCGTTTGAGGATGGTACGCAGTGCTAATGAACAATTTGGTCCCCATTTGCTCTTGGAAATCTCTCCAGAAATTCGAAGTAAACCGGGTATCCCTGTCAGACACGATAGACACCGGCACCCCATGACGTGCGATTATTTCATTCGTGTAAACCTCCGACATCTTTTCTGACGTATAAGTCTCACGTATTGGAATGAAGTGAGCACTTTTCGTCAATCTATCTACCACTACCCATATGGCATCGAAACCACGACTCGTTCTAGGCAACTTGGTTAGTAGGTCCATTGTGATATGTTCCCATTTCCAAACCAGAATTTCTAACGGTTGGAGTTTGCCGTATGGTTTCTGATGCTCCGCCTTGACTTGTAAACATGTCAAACATTTTTCCACGTACTTCGCCACATCTCTCTTCATTCCGGGCCACCAATAGTTTTGTTTCAAATCATTGTACATCTTGGTCGCACCCGGATGAATTGAATAACGGGATTTATGAGCTTCATTAAGTAGAAGTGCCTTCACTCCACAGGTATGTGGGACCCATATCCTTCCGGATCGAGTCTTTAACCCGTGATTCCCATCCGACAAATCTTTCAACTGACCAATTATTCTTTCTTTCTTCCAATTCTCTTCTTTTACTGCTTCTAATTGCGCCCCTCGAATACGTTCCAGTATACCCAAGGTCACCACAAGTTGCATCGATCTTACTCGTATCGGGACATAATCCGTTTTTCTGCTCAAAGCATCTGCCACCGCATTAGCCTTCCCTGGGTGATAACGTATTTCGCAATCGTAGTCTTTCACCGTTTCCAGCCATCTCCTTTGTCGCATATTTAACTCCTTCTGATCGAAGAAGTATTTCAAACTCTTGTGGTCGGTGAATATGGTGCACTTTACTCCATACAAGTAGTGCCTCCATATTTTTAATGCAAAAACTACCGCCGCCACTCGAGATCGTGTGTGGGATATTTCTTCTCGTGTATCTTCAATTGCCTCGAGGCATAGGCTATTACCTTGCCCCGTTGCATCAACACGCAACTGAGTCCCGATAGTGAAGCATCCGAATAAACCTCCATGTCTTCGACTCCGTCCGGCAATGTTAGTACCGGAGCTTGAGTTAACTTTTCTTTTAGCGTTTGAAACGCTTTCTCTTGGTCAACACCCCAAACGAACCTCTCTTTCTTTCGTGTTAGCTTTGTTAGTGGTGACGCAATCTTGGAGAAATCTTGAATGAATCTCCTGTAATATCCCGCAAGCCCCAAGAAACTTCTAATTTCTGAAGGGTTCTTCGGGGGATTCCATTTTGACACAGCCTCTATCTTTGACGGATCCACCAGTACTCCGTCGGCACTTATCACATGGCCAAGAAATTGTACCTCTCGTAACCAAAAGGCACATTTAGAGAATTTTGCGTATAGCTTCTCTCGTCTAAGGGTCTCTAACACTTCTTGCAAGTGATGTGCGTGTTCAGCTTCACTTTTCGAATATACCAATATATCATCGATAAACACGATGACCGACTTATCCAGCATTGGCTTGCAAACCCGGTTCATGAGGTCCATGAAAGCCGCGGGTGCGTTTGTTAGTCCGAATGACATCACGAGGAATTCGTAATGTCCGTATCTTGTGCGGAAAGCCGTTTTCGGCACATCTTCTTCTTTGACCTTTAGTTGGTGATACCCCGATCTAAGGTCAATTTTGGAAAACCAGTTCGCACCTTGTAGTTGGTCGAATAAATCATCTATCCTCGGGAGCGGGTATCGATTCTTTACCGTGAGTTTGTTTAACTCCCGGTAATCGATACACATGCGCATGCTCCCGTCTTTCTTTCTCACGAACAATACCGGTGCGCCCCAAGGAGACACACTCGGCCTTATGAATCCCTTGTTAAGCAGGTCTTGGATTTGGGACATCAATTCTTGTAATTCCGACGGTGCAAGTCGGTACGGGGCTTTTGCTACGGGTTTCGCGCCCGGAATCAATTCGATCCCGAACTCTACTTCCCGTTCAGGCGGTATCCCCGGTAAATCTTCCGGAAAGACATCTCCATAATCTCGTACTACCGGTACATCTCCAATCTTTCGTGATTCTTTTTCGGGTTCATTTGCGTATATCATGAATGCCTTACATCCTCGCTTCATTAGCTTGTGAGATTTCAACATTGAGCATACTATGGGATTGCCTCCTTTTTCACCATAAATGGTGACGTGTTTCCCGCTCGGAGATGTCAGTTTTATCTCTTTACGGAAGCACACGACCTTTGCATGGTGCCGAGATAGCCAATCAATCCCAACGACTACTTGAAATTCTCCCATCGACATCGGGATTAGATTTATCAAATATTCTTCATCGTCAATGCTCAGTTTGCAATTTTCACATACATCACAAACAATAAAGCCTTTATTATTACCTATCTCTACTTCTAAGGGCACAGGTAATTTAGTTAAAACAAATGAAGGATGTCGAATGAATCCATATGAAACAAAGGATTTATTCGCACCCGTATCAAATAGCACACGTGCAGGAATCGAGTTTACAGTAAATATACCTGAGACCACGTCAGGTTCAATCTTTGCTTCTGCGGCGGTTAGTTGAAAAGATCTTGCCTTTGCTTTAGGGGCTTCACCTTTCGGTTCTTGCCCATCCTTCTTTCCAACCAATTCCGGGCACTCAGATTTCTTATGACCCGTTCGATAGCAATTGTAACAAACCGTCACCTTCTCCGGGCATGATATAGCTATATGTCCCGTTTTCTTGCATATGGGACAAGGCTTATCCTTGTAACGACATTCGCCTTTATGACCCTTCCCGCAGATCCTGCAACTTGGCGACCCACCTTTTGTATCGGATTTCTTAGCGCTTTCGTTTGTTCGTGCCTTCTTAGTAGGGCTTGGATTAACATCTTGCGCTCTCCGTTCACCCCTTTCAATGCTCTTTTTCAATTCGATCTCCCTTTCCCGAGCAGCATTTATAATCTCGGTAAGGGTCTCGTATTTGGAAGGGGTGATAAATTCCCTATATTCGGCGCCTAACATGTTATGATAGTAGTATATCTTTTGTTCTTCGTTCGTCACTAGATCGTCGCAGAACTTCATCTTATCCATGAACGTTGCCGTAATCTTGTCTATGGTCTCGTTTTTGTGCCTAAGTTGCATGAACTCTTCCTTGATTTTATTCACAACCGCTTTGGGGCTATGATGCTTAAGAAATGGCGTCTTGAATTCTTCCCAAGTCATAACCTTAGCGGCTTCAATACCGATCTCTCTCTTTTTGTTATCCCACCAATCTTTCGCTTGATTTCTTAGTTGACCCGTACCATAGGCTACATAGTCTTCTACATCACAATGGGTCCTCTCGAATACCCCCTCAATATCACTTAGCCATCTTTGGCACACTATTGGGTCAACCTCTCCATTATATATTGGTGGTTTACAAGCCATGAATTCCGTGTATGAACAAGGCTTTCGTTCTCCATGCTTTTCCTTTGTTATATTTGAGTCATCTTCTAGTTTCTTGATTCTATCTTCCACCATTGATAAAACTGTGTTTTGAATTCTATCAATGAAGCCTGTCAAACTGTTTTCGATCGCCTTTCCAACCTCTTCGGCAATCACTTCCCTCACTTGTTCGGTGACTCTTGGCACCGCATCATCGTTGCCTTTATCAGCCATCTCTATTTCTGAAATGTTTACACAAGTTGTTAAAACATTCCATTTATGACACATGCTTTACTTGTTTAATTCAATCAAGTTCATAACTTGATTTAATCGCTCTTGCTTTAATTCAATCAAGTTCACAACTTGATTCGATCGTTCTTGCTTTCGATTCAATCAAGTTCACAACTTGATTTGATCGTTCTTGCTTTTGATTCAATCAAGTTCACAACTTGATTTGATCGTTCTTGCTTTTGATCCAATCAAGTTCACAACTTGATTTGATCGTTCTTGCTTTTGATTCAATCAAGTTCACAACTTGATTTGATCGTTCTTGCTTTTGAATCAATCAAGTTCACAACTTGATTTGATCGTTCTTGCTTTTGATTCAATCAAGTTCACAACTTGATTTGATCGTTCTTGCTTTTGATTTCTTGTATTTAAATGAGCTTACTTGCTCTTTTCATGCATATTTGTTCATTCCTCATTCTTTACGTAATATAAAATTTATTAACAGAAGTTAGTTCTTACCGGACGGTCGATCAAGCTTGAACCGAACACTTTATAGACAACCTTAGCTCTGATACCAACTTGTAACACCCTTAAATTTATACTAGAATTAATTATTAATTTATACCAAAAGATGATAGTTTAACATAAGTTTCATAAGCATTATACGCTTTAGTCAATTAATGACTAAGGTAGAACGTACTAAGTTGTTTATTAATTTGTTACAACCCAAGAAAACTATTTAATAAGTTCAAAACATAGCGGAAGCATCAACCAATCGTGTTCGGTTCTTCAGCATCGCTTGACCACCATCCGAACGATCCATCTAAATACCTAAAATCAAAATCGTTACAATATTAGTTTTGACATTTTGCACAACACATAAACATGAGGACCAACATCAAATAATAGAGAAAAAGAAATAAAAGTTTTGTTTTCTAATTCCACCGTAAATTACGGTGTCACCGTAATTTACGGTGAGTCCTGGAAATTTTTGGGGCCATCGTAACACAGTAGTGAACCACCGTAAATCCCTGACCTCTACCGTAATTTACGGTACCACCGTAAATTACGGTAGCACCTGGAAATTTATGTTTTTGTTTGGTTTGGTTATTACACCAAAACCCAAACTCTCGGATTTTAGTTTTCTAGGATGCCGATACGTTAAATCTCGAAAGTTTAATATCTTATACAACATCCAATAGCAACAAATCAATCTATCACATTCTGGAGCATTAACCATGCCTTACTTGTTTATCCGACCCGTTTGGCTCGTCTACGGAATTTCTTCCTTTTGACGACTACCAACGAGTTCTAGCCAAGTTTTGACCAATTATTCAATATAACGACATCATCGCCTAAATTCATAGCAACCTTTATTCCGAAATTCAACTATGCATATTATGATGATTCAAACTTACTTAATGTAACGGGTCAAGTTACATACCTTAGCGCACGCCCTTCAACCGTGAGTCACCACCGGCTTGTCCACTCGACGTTCCGGTATCTTGTCCTATAGGGTTCAATGCAAGACATGTTTAGAACTCTCTTCAAATCATAATTCACATAATACACCGAACATCATGATTATGCGTTTAACTCGAAATTTCAGTTTTTAAGCCTTCATAGAGGCATTTCAACAAACACTTCATAGGCAGATTTTTACATGATTAAACTTCACATCTCTAGTTTATCATTTAACCCTATTTTCATATAATTCAACCAATTTATATGTATATTAGCTTCTAATTGCTGAATTCACTTCCAGATTGCTAAATTACACTAGGTTAACAATCTACCTTCTAGTGTTCATCCAATTACACATGACCCACTAATCACCTATCAAGGTGATCATGGATTCACCTAAAATTTCTTATGATTTCAACTTCTGTCGATCTAGGGTTTGTCCTTAGACACTATAGTTGTTCCTCAATCATCATAACATGCACATGCATCCCTAATTTCAGATTTTTTCCCAATTCATGAAAATTTCAAGTTGAGAGAAATTCTTAAATTTTACATACCTTGAGATCCTCTTGTGATGGGGGTCACGATTCTATGCTCGGATTTTCGTTTGGACCAGATTTAGACCTTCAATTTGATTGTTTTGTGAAGTTAGGGTTTTTGGAATGGGGATGTCGCCCCCTGCTCCTTCCTGGTCGACCAACACTTCAAATTTTGGAGTGTTTGGTTTAATTCTAATTAAGTTTCAGATTTTAACAACTAGGGTCCCTCCATTTTGTTCCACATATAGTTTGGTAACTTATAATCACCTTATAAGCTAATTTTAGACTAGTTAACTAACTAGGTTAGAATTACTAGTTAGTAGACCCCCATTTATTTATGCTTCATAATTATGATATACTGTTTTATATTTTCGGGGTGTTACAAGTCCACCCCCCTTAAAAAGTGTTTCGTCCCCGAAACCGAAATACGTACCAAATAATGAAGGGTAGAGTCGTCGCATTTCTTCCTCGGACTCCCACGTAGTGCCCGAGCCTTTTCTATGCTCCCATCTGATTTTGACTTGATCGATTTGTCTATTTCTTAAGTATTTCACTTTCCGATCTAAAATCTCCACCGGTCTCACCGCATAATTCAGGCTATTATCTACTTCAATATCATCGAAATGAATATAAGCTGTTTCATCTGCTAGGCACTTTCTTAATTGTGACACGTGAAACGTGCTATGGATTCCACTTAGTTCTGCCGGTAGCTCGAGGCGGTAAGCTACTTTGCCGATCTTTTCAATAATTTTAAATGGTCCAATAAACCTTGGGCTTAGCTTCCCCCTTTTTCTGAATCTAATAACACCTTTCCATGGGGAGACTTTTAGCATGACCATGTCACCAACTTGGAATTCAATCGGCCTTTTCCTTTTATCGGCATACGCCTTTTGCCTGTCTTGAGCCGCTTTCAAGTGCGCCCGAATTTTATCAATCTTTTCATTCGTGGCTCGTACTATATCTTGGTGGGCGAGTTCTCGTGGACCCACTTCACCCCAACATACCGGGGTTCGACACTTCCTACCATAAAGCATTTCGTATGGTGCCATCTTAATACTAGATTGGTAACTGTTGTTCGAGAACTCAACTAACGGTAGGTGAACATCCCAACTACCTCCAAAGTCGATTATACACGCCCGTAGCATGTCCCCCAATGTTTGTATCGTTCTTTCACTTTGTCCATCCGTTTGAGGATGGTACGCAGTGCTAATGAACAATTTGGTCCCCATTTGCTCTTGGAAATCTCTCCAGAAATTCGAAGTAAACCGGGTATCCCTGTCAGACACGATAGACACCGGCACCCCATGACGTGCGATTATTTCATTCGTGTAAACCTCCGACATCTTTTCTGACGTATAAGTCTCACGTATTGGAATGAAGTGAGCACTTTTCGTCAATCTATCTACCACTACCCATATGGCATCGAAACCACGACTCGTTCTAGGCAACTTGGTTAGTAGGTCCATTGTGATATGTTCCCATTTCCAAACCGGAATTTCTAACGGTTGGAGTTTGCCGTATGGTTTCTGATGCTCCGCCTTGACTTGTAAACATGTCAAACATTTTTCCACGTACTTCGCCACATCTCTCTTCATTCCGGGCCACCAATAGTTTTGTTTCAAATCATTGTACATCTTGGTCGCACCCGGATGAATTGAATAACGGGATTTATGAGCTTCATTAAGTAGAAGTGCCTTCACTCCACAGGTATGTGGGACCCATATCCTTCCGGATCGAGTCTTTAACCCGTGATTCCCATCCGACAAATCTTTCAACTGACCAATTATTCTTTCTTTCTTCCAATTCTCTTCTTTTACTGCTTCTAATTGCGCCCCTCGAATACGTTCCAGTATACCCAAGGTCACCACAAGTTGCATCGATCTTACTCGTATCGGGACATAATCCGTTTTTCTGCTCAAAGCATCTGCCACCGCATTAGCCTTCCCTGGGTGATAACGTATTTCGCAATCGTAGTCTTTCACCGTTTCCAGCCATCTCCTTTGTCGCATATTTAACTCCTTCTGATCGAAGAAGTATTTCAAACTCTTGTGGTCGGTGAATATGGTGCACTTTACTCCATACAAGTAGTGCCTCCATATTTTTAATGCAAAAACTACCGCCGCCACTCGAGATCGTGTGTGGGATATTTCTTCTCGTGTATCTTCAATTGCCTCGAGGCATAGGCTATTACCTTGCCCCGTTGCATCAACACGCAACCGAGTCCCGATAGTGAAGCATCCGAATAAACCTCCATGTCTTCGACTCCGTCCGGCAATGTTAGTACCGGAGCTTGAGTTAACTTTTCTTTTAGCGTTTGAAACGCTTTCTCTTGGTCAACACCCCAAACGAACCTCTCTTTCTTTCGTGTTAGCTTTGTTAGTGGTGACGCAATCTTGGAGAAATCTTGAATGAATCTCCTGTAATATCCCGCAAGCCCCAAGAAACTTCTAATTTCTGAAGGGTTCTTCGGGGGATTCCATTTTGACACAGCCTCTATCTTTGACGGATCCACCAGTACTCCGTCGGCACTTATCACATGGCCAAGAAATAGTACCTCTCGTAACCAAAAGGCACATTTAGAGAATTTTGCGTATAGCTTCTCTCGTCTAAGGGTCTCTAACACTTCTTGCAAGTGATGTGCATGTTCAGCTTCACTTTTCGAATATACCAATATATCATCGATAAACACGATGACCGACTTATCCAGCATTGGCTTGCAAACCCGGTTCATGAGGTCCATGAAAGCCGCGGGTGCGTTTGTTAGTCCGAATGACATCACGAGGAATTCGTAATGTCCGTATCTTGTGCGGAAAGCCGTTTTCGGCACATCTTCTTCTTTGACCTTTAGTTGGTGATACCCCGATCTAAGGTCAATTTTGGAAAACCAGTTCGCACCTTGTAGTTGGTCGAATAAATCATCTATCCTCGGGAGCGGGTATCGATTCGTTACCGTGAGTTTGTTTAACTCCCGATAATCGATACACATGCGCATGCTCCCGTCTTTCTTTCTCACGAACAATACCGGTTCGCCCCAAGGAGACACACTCGGCCTTATGAATCCCTTGTTAAGCAGGTCTTGGATTTGGGACATCAATTCTTGTAATTCCGACGGTGCAAGTCGGTACGGGGCTTTTGCTACGGGTTTCGCGCCCGGAATCAATTCGATCCCGAACTCTACTTCCCGTTTAGGCGGTATCGGAAAGACATCTCCATAATCTCGTACTACCGGTACATCTCCAATCTTTCGTGATTCTTTTTCGGGTTCATTTGCGTATATCATGAATGCCTTACATCCTCGCTTCATTAGCTTGTGAGCTTTCAACATTGAGCATACTATGGGATTGCCTCCTTTTTCACCATAAATGGTGACGTGTTTCCCGCTCGGAGATGTCAGTTTTATCTCTTTACGGAAGCACACGACCTTTGCATGGTGCCGAGATAGCCAATCCATCCCAACGACTACTTGAAATTCTCCCATCGACATCGGGATTAGATTTATCAAATATTCTTCATCGTCAATGCTCAGTTTGCAATTTTCACATACATCACAAACAATAAAGCCTTTATTATTACCTATCTCTACTTCTAAGGGCACAGGTAATTTAGTTAAAACAAATGAAGGATGTCGAATGAATCCATATGAAACAAAGGATTTATTCGCACCCGTATCAAATAACACACGTGCAGGAATCGAGTTTACAGTAAATATACCTGAGACCACGTCAGGTTCAATCTTTGCTTCTGCGGCGGTTAGTTGAAAAGATCTTGCCTTTGCTTTAGGGGCTTCACCTTTCGGTTCTTGCCCATCCTTCTTTCCAACCAATTCCGGGCACTCAGATTTCTTATGACCCGTTCGATAGCAATTGTAACAAACCGTCACCTTCTCCGGGCATGATATAGCTATATGTCCCGTTTTCTTGCATATGGGACAAGGCTTATCCTTGTAACGACATTCGCCTTTATGACCCTTCCCGCAGATCCTGCAACTTGGCGACCCACCTTTTGTATCGGATTTCTTAGCGCTTTCGTTTGTTCGTGCCTTCTTAGTAGGGCTTGGATTAACATCTTGCGCTCTCCGTTCACCCCTTTCAATGCTCTTTTTCAATTCGATCTCCCTTTCCCGAGCAGCATTTATAATCTCGGTAAGGGTCTCGTATTTGGAAGGGGTGATAAATTCCCTATATTCGGCGCTTAACATGTTATGATAGTAGTATATCTTTTGTTCTTCGTTCGTCACTAGATCGTCGCAGAACTTCATCTTATCCATGAACGTTGCCGTAATCTTGTCTATGGTCTCGTTTTTGTGCCTAAGTTGCATGAACTCTTCCTTGATTTTATTCACAACCGCTTTGGGGCTATGATGCTTAAGAAATGGCGTCTTGAATTCTTCCCAAGTCATAACCTTAGCGGCTTCAATACCGATCTCTCTCTTTTTGTTATCCCACCAATCTTTCGCTTGATTTCTTAGTTGACCCGTACCATAGGCTACATAGTCTTCTACATCACAATGGGTCCTCTCGAATACCCCCTCAATATCACTTAGCCATCTTTGGCACACTATTGGGTCAACCTCTCCATTATATATTGGTGGTTTACAAGCCATGAATTCCGTGTATGAACAAGGCTTTCGTTCTCCATGCTTTTCCTTTGTTATATTTGAGTCATCTTCTAGTTTCTTGATTCTATCTTCCACCATTGATAAAACTGTGTTTTGAATTCTATCAATGAAGCCTGTCAAACTGTTTTCGATCGCCTTTCCAACCTCTTCGGCAATCACTTCCCTCACTTGTTCGGTGACTCTTGGCACCGCATCATCGTTGCCTTTATCAGCCATCTCTATTTCTGAAATGTTTACACAAGTTGTTAAAACATTCCATTTATAACACATGCTTTACTTGTTTGATTCAGTCAAGTTCATAACTTGATTTAATCGCTCTTGCTTTAATTCAATCAAGTTCACAACTTGATTCGATCGTTCTTGCTTTTGATTCAATCAAGTTCACAACTTGATTTGATCGTTCTTGCTTTTGATTCAATCAAGTTCACAACTTGATTTGATCGTTCTTGCTTTTGATTCAATCAAGTTCACAACTTGATTTGATCATTCTTGCTTTTGATTCAATCAAGTTCACAACTTGATTTGATCGTTCTTGCTTTTGATTCAATCAAGTTCACAACTTGATTTGATCGTTCTTGCTTTTGATTCAATCAAGTTCACAACTTGATTTGATCGTTCTTGCTTTTGATTTCTTGTATTTAAATGAGCTTACTTGCTCTTTTCATGCATATTTGTTCATTCCTCATTCTTTACGTAATATAAAATTTATTAACAGAAGTTAGTTCTTACCGGACGGTCGATCAAGCTTGAACCGAACACTTTATAGACAACCTTAGCTCTGATACCAACTTGTAACACCCTTAAATTTATACTAGAATTAATTATTAATTTATACCAAAAGATGATAGTTTAACATAAGTTTCATAAGAATTATACGCCTTAGTCAATTAATGACTAAGGTAGAACGTACTAAGTTGTTTATTAATTTGTTACAACCCAAGAAAACTATTTAATAAGTTCAAAACATAGCGGAAGCATCAACCAATCTAGTTCGGTTCTTCAGCATCGCTTGACCACCATCCGAACGATCCATCTAAATACCTAAAATCAAAATCGTTACAATATTAGTTTTGACATTTTGGACAACACATAAACATGAGGACTAACATCAAATAATAGAGAAAAAGAAATAAAAGTTTTGTTTTCTAATTCCACCGTAAATTACGGTGTCACCGTAATTTGCGGTGAGTCCTGGAAATTTTTGGGGCCATCGTAACACAGTAGTGAACCACCGTAAATCCCTGACCTCTACCGTAATTTACGGTACCACCGTAAATTACGGTAGCACCTGGAAATTTATGTTTTTGTTTGGTTTGGTTATTACACCAAAACCCAAACTCTCGGATTTTAGTTTTCTAGGATGCCGATACGTTGAATCTCGAAAGTTTAATATGTTATACAACATCCAATAGCAACAAATCAATCTATCACATTCCGGAGCATTAACCATGCCTTACTTGTTTATCCGACCCGTTTGGCTCGTCTACGGAATTTCTTCCTTTTGACGACTACCAACGAGTTCTAGCCAAGTTTTGACCAATTATTCAATATAATGACATCATCGCCTAAATTCATAGCAACCTTTATTCCGAAATTCAACTATGCATATTATGATGATTCAAACTTACTTAATGTAACGGGTCAAGTTACATACCTTAGCGCACGCCCTTCAACCGTGAGTCACCACCGGCTTGTCCACTCGACGTTCCGGTATCTTGTCCTATAGGGTTCAATGCAAGACATGTTTAGAACTCTCTTCAAATCATAATTCGCATAATACACCGAACATCATGATTATGCGTTTAACTCGAAATTTCAGTTTTTAAGCCTTCATAGAGGCATTTCAACAAACACTTCATAGGCAGATTTTTACATGATTAAACTTCACATCTCTAGTTTATCATTTAACCCTATTTTCATATAATTCAACCAATTTATATGTATATTAGCTTCTAATTGCTGAATTCACTTCCAGATTGCTAAATTACACTAGGTTAACAATCTACCTTCTAGTGTTCATCCAATTACACATGACCCACTAATCACCTATCAAGGTGATCATGGATTCACCTAAAATTTCTTATGATTTCAACTTCTGTCGATCTAGGGTTTGTCCTTAGACACTATAGTTGTTCCTCAATCATCATAACATGCACATGCATCCCTAATTTCAGATTTTTCCCAATTCATGAAAATTTCAAGTTGAGAGAAATTCTTAAATTTTACATACCTTGAGATCCTCTTGTGATGAGGGTCACGATTCTATGCTCGGATTTTCGTTTGGACCAGATTTAGACCTTCAATTTGATTGTTTTGTGAAGTTAGGGTTTTTGGAATGGGGATGTCGCCCCCTGCTCCTTCCTGGTCGACCAACACTTCAAATTTTGGAGTGTTTGGTTTAATTCTAATTAAGTTTCCGATTTTAACAACTAGGGTCCCTCCATTTTGTTCCACATATAGTTTGGTAACCTATAATCACCTTATAAGCTAATTTTAGACTAGTTAACTAACTAGGTTAGAATTACTAGTTAGTAGACCCCCATTTATTTATGCTTCATAATTATGATATACTGTTTTATATTTTCGGGGTGTTACAAGTCCACCCCCTTAAAAAGGGTTTCGTCCCCGAAACCGAAATACGTACCAAATAATGAAGGGTAGAGTCGTCGCATTTCTTCCTCGGACTCCCACGTAGTGTCCGAGCCTTTTCTATGCTCCCATCTGATTTTGACTTGATCGATTTGTCTATTTCTTAAGTATTTCACTTTCCGATCTAAAATCTCCACCGGTCTCACTGCATAATTCAGGCTATTATCTACTTCAATATCATCGAAATGAATATAAGATGTTTCATCTGCTAGGCACTTTCTTAATTGTGACACGTGAAACGTGCTATGGATTCCACTTAGTTCTGCCAGTAGCACGAGGCGGTAAGCTACTTTGCCGATCTTTTCAATAATTTTAAATGGTCCAATAAACCTTGGGCTTAGCTTCCCCCTTTTTCTGAATCTAATAACACCTTTCCATGGGGAGACTTTTAGCATGACCATGTCACCAACTTGGAATTCAATCGGCCTTTTCCTTTTATCGGCATACGCCTTTTGCCTGTCTTGAGCCGCTTTCAAGTGCGCCCGAATTTTATCAATCTTTTCATTCGTGGCTCGTACTATATCTTGGTGGGCGAGTTCTCGTGGACCCACTTCACCCCAACATACCGGGGTTCGACACTTCCTACCATAAAGCATTTCATATGGTGCCATCTTAATACTAGATTGGTAACTGTTGTTCGAGAACTCAACTAACGGTAGGTGAACATCCCAACTACCTCCAAAGTCGATTATACACGCCCGTAGCATGTCCCCCAATGTTTGTATCGTTCTTTCACTTTGTCCATCCGTTTGAGGATGGTACGCAGTGCTAATGAACAATTTGGTCCCCATTTGCTCTTGGAAATCTCTCCAGAAATTCGAAGTAAACCGGGTATCCCTGTCAGACACGATAGACACCGGCACCCCATGACGTGCGATTATTTCATTCGTGTAAACCTCCGACATCTTTTCTGACGTATAAGTCTCACGTATTGGAATGAAGTGAGCACTTTTCGTCAATCTATCTACCACTACCCATATGGCATCGAAACCACGACTCGTTCTAGGCAACTTGGTTAGTAGGTCCATTGTGATATGTTCCCATTTCCAAACCGGAATTTCTAACGGTTGGAGTTTGCCGTATGGTTTCTGATGCTCCGCCTTGACTTGTAAACATGTCAAACATTTTTCCACGTACTTCGCCACATCTCTCTTCATTCCGGGCCACCAATAGTTTTGTTTCAAATCATTGTACATCTTGGTCGCACCCGGATGAATTGAATAACGGGATTTATGAGCTTCATTAAGTAGAAGTGCCTTCACTCCACAGGTATGTGGGACCCATATCCTTCCGGATCGAGTCTTTAACCCGTGATTCCCATCCGACAAATCTTTCAACTGACCAATTATTCTTTCTTTCTTCCAATTCTCTTCTTTTACTGCTTCTAATTGCGCCCCTCGAATACGTTCCAGTATACCCAAGGTCACCACAAGTTGCATCGATCTTACTCGTATCGGGACATAATCCGTTTTTCTGCTCAAAGCATCTGCCACCGCATTAGCCTTCCCTGGGTGATAACGTATTTCGCAATCGTAGTCTTTCACCGTTTCCATCCATCTCCTTTGTCGCATATTTAACTCCTTCTGATCGAAGAAGTATTTCAAACTCTTGTGGTCGGTGAATATGGTGCACTTTACTCCATACAAGTAGTGCCTCCATATTTTTAATGCAAAAACTACCGCCGCCACTCGAGATCGTGTGTGGGATATTTCTTCTCGTGTATCTTCAATTGCCTCGAGGCATAGGCTATTACCTTGCCCCGTTGCATCAACACGCAACCGAGTCCCGATAGTGAAGCATCCGAATAAACCTCCATGTCTTCGACTCCGTCCGGCAATGTTAGTACCGGAGCTTGAGTTAACTTTTCTTTTAGCGTTTGAAACGCTTTCTCTTGGTCAACACCCCAAACGAACCTCTCTTTCTTTCGTGTTAGCTTTGTTAGTGGTGACGCAATCTTGGAGAAATCTTGAATGAATCTCCTGTAATATCCCGCAAGCCCCAAGAAACTTCTAATTTCTGAAGGGTTCTTCGGGGGATTCCATTTTGACACAGCCTCTATCTTTGACGGATCCACCAGTACTCCGTCGGCACTTATCACATGGCTAAGAAATTGTACCTCTCGTAACCAGAAGGCACATTTAGAGAATTTTGCGTATAGCTTCTCTCGTCTAAGGGTCTCTAACACTTCTTGCAAGTGATGTGCGTGTTCAGCTTCACTTTTCGAATATACCAATATATCATCGATAAACACGATGACCGACTTATCCAGCATTGGCTTGCAAACCCGGTTCATGAGGTCCATGAAAGCCGCGGGTGCGTTTGTTAGTCCGAATGACATCACGAGGAATTCGTAATGTCCGTATCTTGTGCGGAAAGCCGTTTTCGGCACATCTTCTTCTTCTTTGACCTTTAGTTGGTGATACCCCGATCTAAGGTCAATTTTGGAAAACCAGTTCGCACCTTGTAGTTGGTCGAATAAATCATCTATCCTCGGGAGCGGGTATCGATTCTTTACCGTGAGTTTGTTTAACTTCCGGTAATCGATACACATGCGCATGCTCCCGTCTTTCTTTCTCACGAACAATACCGGTGCGCCCCAAGGAGACACACTCGGCCTTATGAATCCCTTGTTAAGCAGGTCTTGGATTTGGGACATCAATTCTTGTAATTCCGACGGTGCAAGTCGGTACGGGGCTTTTGCTACGGCTTTCGCGCCCGGAATCAATTCGATCCCGAACTCTACTTCCCGTTCAGGCGGTATCCCCGGTAAATCTTCCGGAAAGACATCTCCATAATCTCGTACTACCGGTACATCTCCAATCTTTCGTGATTCTTTTTCGGGTTCATTTGCGTATATCATGAATGCCTTACATCCTCGCTTCATTAGCTTGTGAGCTTTCAACATTGAGCATACTATAGGATTGCCTCCTTTTTCACCATAAATGGTGACGTGTTTCCCGCTCGGAGATGTCAGTTTTATCTCTTTACGGAAGCACACGACCTTTGCATGGTGCCGAGATAGCCAATCCATCCCAACGACTACTTGAAATTCTCCCATCGACATCGGGATTAGATTTATCAAATATTCTTCATCGTCAATGCTCAGTTTGCAATTTTCACATACATCACAAACAATAAAGCCTTTATTATTACCTATCTCTACTTCTAAGGGCACAGGTAATTTAGTTAAAACAAATGAAGGATGTCGAATGAATCCATATGAAACAAAGGATTTATTCGCACCCGTATCAAATAACACACGTGCAGGAATCGAGTTTACAGTAAATATACCTGAGACCACGTCAGGTTCAATCTTTGCTTCTGCGGCGGTTAGTTGAAAAGATCTTGCCTTTGCTTTAGGGGCTTCACCTTTCGGTTCTTGCCCATCCTTCTTTCCAACCAATTCCGGGCACTCAGATTTCTTATGACCCGTTCGATAGCAATTGTAACAAACCGTCACCTTCTCCGGGCATGATATAGCTATATGTCCCGTTTTCTTGCATATGGGACAAGGCTTATCCTTGTAACGACATTCGCCTTTATGACCCTTCCCGCAGATCCTGCAACTTGGCGACCCACCTTTTGTATCGGATTTCTTAGCGCTTTCGTTTGTTCGTGCCTTCTTAGTAGGGCTTGGATTAACATCTTGCGCTCTCCGTTCACCCCTTTCAATGCTCTTTTTCAATTCGATCTCCCTTTCCCGAGCAGCATTTATAATCTCGGTAAGGGTCTCGTATTTGGAAGGGGTGATAAATTCCCTATATTCGGCGCTTAACATGTTATGATAGTAGTATATCTTTTGTTCTTCGTTCGTCACTAGATCGTCGCAGAACTTCATCTTATCCATGAACGTTGCCGTAATCTTGTCTATGGTCTCGTTTTTGTGCCTAAGTTGCATGAAATCTTCCTTGATTTTATTCACAACCGCTTTGGGGCTATGATGCTTAAGAAATGGCGTCTTGAATTCTTCCCAAGTCATAACCTTAGCGGCTTCAATACCGATCTCTCTCTTTTTGTTATCCCACCAATCTTTCGCTTGATTTCTTAGTTGACCCGTACCATAGGCTACATAGTCTTCTACATCACAATGGGTCCTCTCGAATACCCCCTCAATATCACTTAGCCATCTTTGGCAGACTATTGGGTCAACCTCTCCATTATATATTGGTGGTTTACAAGCCATGAATTCCGTGTATGAACAAGGCTTTCGTTCTCCATGCTTTTCCTTTGTTATATTTGAGTCATCTTCTAGTTTCTTGATTCTATCTTCCACCATTGATAAAACTGTGTTTTGAATTCTATCAATGAAGCCTGTCAAACTGTTTTCGATCGCCTTTCCAACCTCTTCGGCAATCACTTCCCTCACTTGTTCGGTGACTCTTGGCACCGCATCATCGTTGCCTTTATCAGCCATCTCTATTTCTGAAATGTTTACACAAGTTGTTAAAACATTCCATTTATAACACATGCTTTACTTGTTTAATTCAATCAAGTTCATAACTTGATTTGATCGCTCTTGCTTTTGATTCAATCAAGTTCACAACTTGATTCGATCGTTCTTGCTTTTGATTCAATCAAGTTCACAACTTGATTTGATCGTTCTTGCTTTTGATTCAATCAAGTTCACAACTTGATTTGATCGTTCTTGCTTTTGATTCAATCAAGTTCACAACTTGATTTGATCGTTCTTGCTTTTGATTCAATCAAGTTCACAACTTGATTTGATCGTTCTTGCTTTTGATTCAATCAAGTTCACAACTTGATTTGATCGTTCTTGCTTTTGATTTCTTGTATTTAAATGAGCTTACTTGCTCTTTTCATGCATATTTGTTCATTCCTCATTCTTTACGTAATATAAAATTTATTAACAGAAGTTAGTTCTTACCGGACGGTCGATCAAGCTTGAACCGAACACTTTATAGACAACCTTAGCTCTGATACCAACTTGTAACACCCTTAAATTTATACTAGAATTAATTATTAATTTATACCAAAAGATGATAGTTTAACATAAGTTTCATAAGAATTATACGCCTTAGTCAATTAATGACTAAGGTAGAACGTACTAAGTTGTTTATTAATTTGTTACAACCCAAGAAAACTATTTAATAAGTTCAAAACATAGCGGAAGCATCAACCAATCGTGTTCGGTTCTTCAGCATCGCTTGACCACCATCCGAACGATCCATCTAAATACCTAAAATCAAAATCGTTACAATATTAGTTTTGACATTTTGGACAACACATAAACATGAGGACCAACATCAAATAATAGAGAAAAAGAAATAAAAGTTTTGTTTTCTAATTCCACCGTAAATTACGGTGTCACCGTAATTTACGGTGAGTCCTGGAAATTTTTGGGGCCATCGTAACACAGTAGTGAACCACCGTAAATCCCTGACCTCTACCGTAATTTACGGTACCACCGTAAATTACGGTAGCACCTGGAAATTTATGTTTTTGTTTGGTTTGGTTATTACACCAAAACCCAAACTCTCGGATTTTAGTTTTCTAGGATGCCGATACGTTGAATCTCGAAAGTTTAATATGTTATACAACATCCAATAGCAACAAATCAATCTATCACATTCCGGAGCATTAACCATGCCTTACTTGTTTATCCGACCCGTTTGGCTCGTCTACGGAATTTCTTCCTTTTGACGACTACCAACGAGTTCTAGCCAAGTTTTGACCAATTATTCAATATAACGACATCATCACCTAAATTCATAGCAACCTTTATTCCGAAATTCAACTATGCATATTATGATGATTCAAACTTACTTAATGTAACGGGTCAAGTTACATACCTTAGCGCACGCCCTTCAACCGTGAGTCACCACCGGCTTGTCCACTCGACGTTCCGGTATCTTGTCCTATAGGGTTCAATGCAAGACATGTTTAGAACTCTCTTCAAATCATAATTCGCATAATACACCGAACATCATGATTATGCGTTTAACTCGAAATTTCAGTTTTTAAGCCTTCATAGAGGCATTTCAACAAACACTTCATAGGCAGATTTTTACATGATTAAACTTCACATCTCTAGTTTATCATTTAACCCTATTTTCATATAATTCAACCAATTTATATGTATATTAGCTTCTAATTGCTGAATTCACTTCCAGATTGCTAAATTACACTAGGTTAACAATCTACCTTCTAGTGTTCATCCAATTACACATGACCCACTAATCACCTATCAAGGTGATCATGGATTCACCTAAAATTTCTTATGATTTCAACTTCTGTCGATCTAGGGTTTGTCCTTAGACACTATAGTTGTTCCTCAATCATCATAACATGCACATGCATCCCTAATTTCAGATTTTTCCCAATTCATGAAAATTTCAAGTTGAGAGAAATTCTTAAATTTTACATACCTTGAGATCCTCTTGTGATGAGGGTCACGATTCTATGCTCGGATTTTCGTTTGGACCAGATTTAGACCTTCAATTTGATTGTTTTGTGAAGTTAGGGTTTTTGGAATGGGGATGTCGCCCCCTGCTCCTTCCTGGTCGACCAACACTTCAAATTTTGGAGTGTTTGGTTTAATTCTAATTAAGTTTCAGATTTTAACAACTAGGGTCCCTCCATTTTGTTCCACATATAGTTTGGTAACTTATAATCACCTTATAAGCTAATTTTAGACTAGTTAACTAACTAGGTTAGAATTACTAGTTAGTAGACCCCCATTTATTTATGCTTCATAATTATGATATACTGTTTTATATTTTCGGGGTGTTACAAAACGCAGGTAATCTTGGGGCTCTGGGAAGGTTTAAGGTGAAGGCTGTCCCCAAGAATATGCAGAGAAAAAGCATGCAGAAAAAATTGTGCGGGGTCGCCAGAAGAAAAAACCCCGAGGCTACTGATGTGCCTTCTTTGGTGCCGCATGCGGCAGGTATCTCTCGTTCTTGTTACCGCAGATATACCGATTACGTGGTAGTATCTGACACCCTTGAGGGTTTGGGTTTTCCAGGTGGTGGTGCGGCTGTAGGCAAGACCTCTGCGGGTTCCAAGCCTGCAGATGAGAAGAAGAAAAGGAAGATAGATGATAAGGCTGCTGGTGCCGCTGAGAAGAAGCGTCCGAGGATTCAGATCAAACGGACCACTGCGGTTTCTCAGGCGAAGCCTGCGGTTGCGGCTGGTAAGTTTCATAACCTTATAAGTTTTTGCCATTGTAACTTGTTTTTTGTGGTTATTGTTGTTTTGCTCGCAGAACCGCAAGATGAAGGTTTCTCTATCTTTGATGCTCCTCCTTCCCCTCCGCATGCCACGGCTGCGGATGCGGGGGTTAATAAGGAATTTACCGGCCCTTTCGTGAAGGTGGTGAGTGAGCCTCTATGCAGGCAGAGGATATTGGGAGAAAGGTTGCGGCTCAGATCTTTGACACGGTTGATTCTTCTGATAATCTGATCTCCCCTCGGGATACCGATGATTTGAGCTTAAAGTTTTCTGACGCTAAAAAGCAAAAGTCTGGTACGGAAAAGCACAAAACTCCTGCTGCTGAGAAGGCTTCCGGTTCCGCTTCTGGGGGCACGGGTTTTGAAGGGCCTCCTATTCAGCCTGGAGAGTCTGAATTGGAGTTTTACTTCCGCACCTATACGGAAGATCGGAGTACGAGCTACCACCGACCCCCCTGGAGTGTTATGCAGGGGGATGATATTTCAAGTGATCCTTCTGCTTGTAAGGAGATTTTGGGTGGCTTGGGCACTCCGTTTGAAGTTAACCGTGCCCGTGCCTTACCCCGTGAGCTCCGTATCAACCAACTCTCCTCTATGCTTATGGGGAGTTCCATAATGGCGAATGCCATTATTGGAAGATTACAAGGTACTGAGGCGTAAGGAGGAGGAAACTGCTCGCTTGCGGGCTGAGGCTGGAGAGTTGGTGAAGGCTACTCGTGAGGGTGCGGAGCAGCTCAAAAGGGATAAGGTTGCCTTTGAGCAGCATAAGCAGACTGAGGAGTGGGCTGCAACTGCTGGCCTTAAACAGGTTCGTACTCTCGCCAAATTGCTATCTAATGAGCGCAAGAGTTGGAAAGAAACCCTTTCTAATGAGCGCAAGACATGGAAAGAATCTTGGGCCAAACAGAATGAAATGTTGTTTCGTGTTCGTCAGGAGCTGACTAATGTCAAGGCAGCGAATGCTGCTTTGATCAAGGAGAAGGCCGCAGCTGAGGTGGTTGCCGAAGAGGCTAAGGAGGCTGAGTCCCACATTGCCAAGGCCCTTGAAGATGCAAAGGGAGTGGAGGTCCGCGTTGCCAGGGCGCTTGAGGAGGCAAATGCTGACCGTGCCAATTTAAACAAGACTGTTGAGGGCCTCCAGGTATGAGTTGTTTTTGCTCTTGAATTTGTCTCTCTTTCATAAGTATGTTTATATACTTGTTTTCTTTGTTTGTTGAAAGGCTGAAGTGCAGAACCGCGTGATCATCCTTGCGGATGTCACTGCCCGCGCAAATGAAGCTGAAGTGCGGACAAGGGAGGCTGCTGAGGCTAGGGATAGCCTTGTTTCTTCCAATCAGCTCAAGGACGATCACGAGTGGATGCGTGATCACGGTATTGGGCATGTAAGTATCCATTGTCTTTGCTTTTGTTTGTATTTGCCTGTGATAACCTTATTGCTTGTGCTTTGCAGATTGTTAAGGCCATGCTTGACGCGCCTGAGAATGCAGCCGGTATAGACCGGATTAGGCTGCGCGCGCGGGATGCTGGTTTTAAAGCTGGTTATAACTGATGCATCAGTCATATCAACGTTTTATCCCAAGGTGGATATACTGATGAAATGTCCGGGTTCCATGGCGTTGATACCAATGGGCTTCTTGCTGCTGCTCTTGTAGCATACAATGATATGACCATTTCCGCCCTTGAGGAACTTGACAAATGCTTGGATGCAGAAGATTATGTGGACCGCTTACGGATGTTGTATGCTGATGCTGAAGAGGAAGAAGAGGAAGAGACCGGTGGTGATGGCACGGGTGGTGCTGGTACCAGCGGTACAAAGAAGGACTAGGTTGGCCTGCGTGCCTTTTTGTTTCCTCAATGTAAATGTTAGAACTTTATGTAAATCCCTTGTACACCGTGTAGGTGTAAGAATTTTTTGAATATAAAGTTTAACTGTTTTTGTTCAATTTGTACAAGTGTTTTTACTACTTGCATGTTTGAACGTGTATGAGTTAATGTTATTGTAAATAGCACTAAGTTTGGATTTGCCTTTTGCATATCTAGGTGATATGCAAGTATGAAGAACTCTACTGGCTGTAAAGCGTGGTTGAGTATACTCTATACCTTTGTCGTATGAGCATTAGTTAATTCCTGTTTTTGTCCCGTTAAGGTTTAGGAATTGTGCAGGTTTTGTAAAAACCGTATGTGTGTATCCGGCCGGATAGACACTTAATGTTCTGCCTTTGCTGGCCTATTATAATATTTGTGTGTGGTCACCACTTTGTGTGGATATCGCGAATGAAGATTTTGCCAATCTGTTTTTGCAGATACCGCAAAGTGGAACACGCATTTGTAATAGTAGTAATAAACAATATTGCATTGAATCGTTTATTTATTTATTTGCAAATGGCCTGCGGCCCGATGGGTTACATGGAAAATGTAAAAACATGGCTTACATGTAACAGCGTCGAAGCTGTTGTGCATTCCATGTGCGTGCGATAGTTTCGCCCTCTAACGTTTGTAGTTTATACGCGCCTTTACCCAAGACCTCCTGGATGAGGTAGGGTCCTTCCCACTTGGGGGCAAGTTTTCCTGGGCGTTCAGCGTTAGATGCTTCGTTATCGCGAAGGACGTAGTCTCCCGGGTTAAAAGTACAAATGCGCACGCGTGAATTGTAGTACTTTTCAAGCTTGGTTTTGTACTTGGCCTCGTTGATGGCAGCGTTTTCACGCCATTCTTCTAGGAGGTCCAAGTCAAGCATGCGTGCCTCATTGTTGCCTATCTTGTTGATAGCCAACATCCGGGATGAGGGAAGACCTACTTCCGCGGGGATCACCGCTTCCGAGTCATAGACGAGGCTGAAGAGTGTCTCGCCGTGACTAGTTTTTGGGTTTGTCCCGTGGGCCCATAAGATACTTGGGAGTTCATCGACCCAGCCGCGTCTGGCTGTTCCCAACCGTGCTTTGATGCCTTCGACTAGACTTTTATTGATACTCTCGACTTGGCCATTCCCTTGCGGGTGCGCCACTGAGGAGAATATGTGTTCAATGTGTAGTTCTTCTAGCCATTTTTGAAAGTCGTCGGCAGCGAAGTTGGTGTCGTTGTCGGTAACGATGCACATCAGTAAACCGAAACGGCAGATGATATGTTCCCAGATAAATTTCCTTGTTATCATAGCGGTGGTTGAGGCAAGTGGTTTTGCCTCTACCCATTTTGTGAAGTAATCCACAGCCACTATGATAAATTTCACCGCACCTGGTGCGTCTGGAAATGGTGCTACCACGTCAATCGCCCATTTTTGGAAGGGCCATGCGGTGGTGATAGGGATCAAGTTGTTCTTGGGATGCAAGGTCTTGGGAGCATGCCGCTGACAATTAAAGCACTTGCGCAAGACCTTGACCGCGTCCAGGTGCACACCGGGCCAGTAATACCCAGCGTTCATAATTTTGGCCACCACCATGCGAGGACCCGCGTGTCTGCCACATATTCCCTCATGTATCTCTCTGATAAGGTATGTAGCATCTTGTGGATCGACGCAGCGTAGGAGTGGCCCCAGGTATGATTTACGGTATAGGATACCGTCTCCCATTTGATAATGGCACGCTTTGTATTGCAACTTACGTGCCTCTGACTTGCTTTCGGGAGTAACACCTGATTGTAAGTATGCAATGATTGGTGTCATCCAGGATGTTGTACCGTACTGGATGACATTGACTTGGCGCAGGGGTACTGAGGGATTTTGCAGAATCTCAATACGTATCTCCTTTGCCAGGTGTTGGAAGCTGGTGGATGCGAGTTTTGACAGTGTATCCGTGGGTTTGTTTTCACTTCTGTTGATATGGTAGATATTGAAGGAAGTGAATTTTGATTTTAGTTGCAAGGCTTGCTCGAGGTAGAGGATCATGATATCCCCTTTTGCGGCATAATCACCGCGCACTTGCCCTGCAACTAACAATGAGTCGACGTGTGCTTCCAGGTGTTGTACGCCGAGCTTGACTGCCAGACGTAGCCCTGCCAATAGAGCCTCATACTCTGCCTCGTTATTTGTGCTTTTGAAATTGAGGCGGATTGCATAAGTAAGCTCTTGGCTATCGGGGCTGACGAGTCGCAGACCCGCACCTGCACCATCCTCATTGGATGCACCATCGGTATATAGTGCCCAGGTTTCCAAAGAGGATGGTGGTGGTGCAGGGTTTTGTTCTTCTTTGCATTCTTGGATGCGATTTGCCGGCACTTCGGCAACGAAATCAGCCAGAACTTGGCCTTTGATTGTGGGGCGCGGCTTATAGTTCAGCGTGTGTGCACCCAGTTCAATTGCCCATTTTGCTAATCTCCCAGAGATATCGGGTTTTGATAGGATCGGGCCGATCCTATAATTGGTTACCACCGTGATGACGTGGTTTGCGAAGTAACGTCGCAACCGTCTCGACGCGTGCACTAGTGCGAGCACCAACTTCTCCATGATGGAGTATCTTGTCTCTGGGTCGTTGAGCATTTTGCTGATATAGTAGATGGGTGTTTGAACTCCCTCTCGCTCCACTATGAGTACCGCGCCTACCGCGTTGTCTACGGCAGATAGGTACAAGATAAGTGGTTCTTTCTTGCGTGGTGCGGTTAGAGTTGGGAGTTGTATCAAACACTACTTCATCTCCCGGAAAGCGTTTTCGGCCTCTGCGGTCCATTCGAATTGTTCCTTTTTTAAACAGTTCCGCAGGATTTTGATGAAAGGATAGGACTTAGTTGCATGATTGGCTAAGAACCTATTTAGTGCGGCTAGCCTACCGGCTAGTCGTTGCATTTCTTTTATCATGGAAGGCGATGGCATGCGCTCTATTGCCTGAACCTTTTCCAGGGTTACTTTGAATCCATCTTTGGTTACGATGAATCCAAGGAACTTACCTTCTTCCATTCCAAACGAGCATTTCCCTGGATTGAGCTTCATATTGACGCTTCGCAGAGTTTGGAATGTTCTTTCGATATCGGTGAGCATGGTGTCCTCTTCCATGCTCATGAAGACCAGGTCGTCCATATAGATTTCGACACTTTTGCTGATTTGGCCGCGAAAAGTGTCGTTTATCAATTTTTGATAAGTTGCGCCTGCATTGCGCAACCCGAGCGACATTTTTGTGTAGCAGTAATTTCCGGTGGGCGTACGGAATGCCGTTTTATCTTCGTCCTCGATTGCCATTTTTACCTGGTGGCAGTATTTGTAACAATCGAGGAAACACTTCCATCGAAATGGTGCGAGGTTATCGACTTTTTCGTCGATCTCCGGAAGTGCGTAACAATCCTTGGGGCAAGCTTTGTTTAGGTCTTTATAATCGACGCACATGCGCCAGCCCCCTGTTGGTTTTTCTACCATGACTGGGTTGGACAACCAAGTGTGGTACTGGACTTCCCGCATGATGCCTGCGGAGAGCAGTTCCTTGACCTGCTCATGCATCGCCTTGTTTTTTGCGGATCCAAGGTGGCGTTGGCCTTGGATCACTGGTTTGATACCTGGCAAGGTATTCAAGAAATGTTGCGCGATTTCGCATGGGATTCCTGTCATGTCTGCAGGCGTCCACGCAAAAATATCCTGATTCCTGAAGAGGAGCTGCTTCAGGTGCGCTCTGGTGTTGGGTGACAAGGTGTGGCCCAACGTGACTGTTTGCTCTGGGTGTCTCGCGTTGAGAACCCATTTTTCTGGTTGGGTGTTGGGGGTAGGCCTTGCCATCTTGGTCGGACGCAGCTCGTCCGACGACATGACTTCTCTACGTGCATAGATTATTGTGACCCCCGTTTCGGTTGGGAAACTGACCGCAGAGTGGGGTACCGACGTAATCATGTTGAAGTCGCCTTGTGATTCTCTCCCGAGAAGCACGTCATTTTGGAGGTGTGAGGTAAAACCATGAAGTTCACCTCCTCCGTTCTTGTGTGCCTTCCGTTGGTGAGGCGCACGGGAAAAGTAATTTGGCCTAGGAGGAAAACAGTTTCCCCTGCGCACCCGGCCAAAGGGTAGTCCACTGCTTGCAACCGATCCTTGTCCTCCTGATCGAACTGGTTGAAGCACTGCTTGTATATGATGTCAGAGGTACTGCCCGGGTCGATGAATAATCGCTCGGTACAATAGTGAGCCAGGTGGCCTGTAATAACGACGGCGCGCCTGTCGCGCGGACCGCTTCGGACTTTTGGAAAGACAACTTGCTCATCTTTCCAGTCATTGTCTGGTCTTCTTGCCGCCTTGCACGGCCTTCCTTTGCCTCCGTTGATCATATGGGTTGAGGCCACATACATGGTCCTCTTACCCGTGGAGGTGCCCTCGTTGTGGGGGTGTGATGCGTTTGGTTGGTTTTTACGCGCCGGGCAACAGATGTTGCAGCTTCCCCTCCTTTAGGGCCCGCTCAATCTCCAGTCGGAGACTGTTGCAGTTGTTTGTTGTGTGGCCCGAGTCCTTGTGGTACTCACAATAGAGTGTGAGATCCTGGTTTTTCTTGGACTTCATCGGTTGGGCTGGTCGCAGGTACTGCGCATCCGTAAAGAGGACGTCGCTTAGCGACTGGGTAATCTCGGTCCAGTTGCGGTCCCGAGACTCTTTCTTCGACGCCCGGTTTTCACGTTAGGCGTTGATTGTTGCCCTTGCGTCGGGCTGGTTGTTACGCGGGACGTATGGCTTGGGATCGCTGCCGGGATTCCATGTGTCCCGGTTGTGCTTGTTATTGCGCTTAGGCTCTTGGCGGGAGGACTGGCCTTCCGCTTGAGGCTGTGCCTTTGCAATATGCGGTTTGAGGGACCGCTGAGTCTGGGCGTACGTCTTGACCGCAGCCATGACGTCTTCCCATTTCTTTGGCAAGCTTTCTTTGCCGGAGATAGTCATAACCATTTGTTCGTCTTTAACGGCTACAATGAAATGGTTGCGTGGCATTTGGTCTGCCATGCCACCTATCTCTAGGCATTCTTTATTGTAGCGGACGACAAACGACTCAAGAGATTCGTTGTCTCCGCGCCAGATGTTCATGACGTCCTTCGAGTCACGCTCGTGACGTCGCTGTTGGCAGAAATGTGCAAGGAACTTTGCATGTAAGTCCTCGAATGAGGCCAGTGATCCTGCTAGCAAAGAATCGAACCAAGCCCTGGCCAGGCCCGTGAGGGTCTGGGGGAAAAATGACACCAGGTGGGCTCGTCCCACCTGCCGTTGCACCCTGCGCCGATGAAGATGTTCATGTGATCGTCTGGGTCGGACGAACCATTGTATTTCCCAACGTATAATGGGAATTTAGTGGTGGTGACATCGGCGTGGGCAATCTCCAGGACAAACTTGGAGTTTTCGGCCGCAAATTTTGGCCTGTAGGGTTGGCTCTGGGGGCGCATTGCAGCGCGAAGGTATGTGTTACGGGGTTGAGTTGGAGGAATATAATTGCGTCCTCCCGGTCTGCTGCTGGTAGCGTGGGATTCCCCGCAATATGTATGGTCGTCCGGGTTGGTACGGCCATACCCTTCGTAATGGGACTGCGGTCCCAGCCGGCTTTGAATGCCGGAGCCGCGGTGGGCTGTGGATTGCCGCCTGTTTTCGCCTTGAGGGCCCAGGCGGCTATGTACTGGGCCTCTGGTACGAGACCCATATGAGGAATGATCCTCATCGATTGTGCGGACCTCACAGTAAGAGAATCCGCGGGCTTTACGCCTACTCCGGGAGGCTGGGCGTGTGGGGGCCCTGCCATCGTATTGTAAAATACGACCCGCAGGGTTATGTGGTGTCGGGGTAGGACCGACTGGTACCTGTGCATCTGCGCAGGCTCTGTTGTATGCTGCGGCCAGCAGAGTTTGTTGCTGGTCGTACCAGGCATGAGGGTTCATGTCTGGAGGAATCCCAGATGCGTACTGTGAAAGATCGTGTCCAAACGTACGGGATGCGCCCCCTTGCGTTGATGTGCCAATGTGGCCAGGATTTGGACTGGAGGAGTGGTCCCCACATGCCCTGGGTTTGCGGGGTTTAGGTTATCCCCAGTAGTGTTGTTTAGATGATCAGACATGATCTTTTGAGAGGGAGAGGGATGGTTAAAAAAGTACTAAGAGTAGCGATGGGCGCCAATGATGAAACAATGGTTAACTGGGCAGGGTTAACTCACTGGTCTCGTCAAGAAGGGTTAATCTCTTCCTCTCGAGGATCACTGGCTGGATCGTCCACCGGTTGATCTCCTGCACAGGGAAACAAACCGTGACTCGTAACAAGGAGGATGGGGTGGGGGTGCTCCTTGTTACCACTCTCCGGCATGAGAATCAGTAATTTGCTTGGGAAGCAAAGTGTGATAGTAGTAGTGAGAGAGTTGTGAAGAGATACCTCAAACCTGGTTTGGGGTTGGTATTTATAGCCGAGGAGGGAAGGAGGAGCTGAAAGGACAGACTGACGACGTGCTGCCCTTATGCAGGTGTGTCAGGCTTGTCGGTTGTGGAGGTGAAGCCACGTCCTACTGCAGTGTCAGTCTGTTGCTTACGTGTGGTCTGACAGGCGACCGTCATTGGTGCCACTTGCTCTGTACTGTCAGTCCCACTTGCCTTGTGGGCAATATGCCGTGCCGCGCCGCATCGCTACCTGCGGTAACTGCCGTTGTTCCCGCGTTGTCCTTCTGGCAAAGACTGTGGGATGCGGTGCCGGGCCGCATCGCCACTTGTGGTGACTGTTGTTGTTATCTAGATCTCTTGTATTGATAGAAGTGTTCACAGGATGCGCTGCTAGGCCGCATCGCTATGCGTACACCGTTTTCATACACTAGATGCGGTGCCACGCCGCATTGTTATACCGTTATCATACTCCAGGTAAGTCCTCTTCCATCATTGGGCAGATTGGATTCGACCTCTGTGTTCGCGCGTGCCCGTACGGACACAGATAAGTCTTTAGCTAGTGGGGGTTTTGATAAGGGTAATGGTCACTCGCGGTCATGCTGATGCGAGATCTGGGACCATACCCCTTCACTATGCCTTTCAAAAGTCCTATGAAGGTTTGTGATTAAAGATTTTAAAAAGTTTAATTGTTTTCATTACTTTTTGTTAATAACAAACCATAATTTTATCGTGTTATAAATTTACATCGAGATAGATGGTAAACTGCGACAAGCTACGCCGCCACTTCTTTTTAAATAGCAAAACTAAGTCTTTTAAAAACTACTTTCATAGATCTAATTCATTTAGAAATGGTTAAGTGTGTGTGACGTACATTTTCTAGCTTTAAATCTAGACAAGATCATAGTACGCAAAAAGCACGTATTGGATTAGACACTATTTATAAAGATTTTCGTGATATTTGATTACCTTTGTTGACAAACTACGTGAATGATATGTTATCGAATTAATTTTGTACACTTTTTTTTTTCTAAACTTGTTTTTTTGTTAGATTATAGTCTCTTGATACATATTAACAATTATAATGTAATTTTAATAAATGTTTGACAACTCATATATATTTTTTTGAACGGAATATTTAGATCACTGACTGGCCACTAGAGTATTATTGTGCCACCAGCGAAATCAGCCGATCATATCCATCTCCACTAGATATAATGTCTATACACCGATTCAGGAGGAAATCCAATAAATATAGGAAAAACCTCCCTTGTGCGAATCGAACTCAGGACCTATTGATCCCAAAGTCTTATCCCACCCTCAAGATGCCACTAGGCTAAAAAGCCATGGGCTTAACAACTCATATTATACAAAAAAATTATGGGTGTACATTGACATGTTTTTTTCTGAACGGCCAACAAAATATCATTAAAACATTAGCAAAAAGCTAGACAATCCACAATATGCACCAGAAACAAATGAACATACGACTAGGGGTGTTCAAAACCGGATATCCGAAAATTCGGATATCCGAATTTCGGATATCCGAAATTTTCGGATAGTAGATTTCACTATCCGAATCCGTATCCGAAATTTCGGATATCCGAAATTCGGATATCCGAAATTTCGGATACGGATTCGGATAGTGAATCGGATATCCGAAAATCCAACTTTTTATTTAATTTTTATTTTTTTATTATTTTTTTCATATTCGGAAACGGATATTCTGGATAGTTTTGGATATCCGAATATAAATTTTTGGATATTTTTTGGATATTTCGGATATTTTTCGGATACTTCGGATATTTTTCGGATATTCGGATATCCGAAAAAAATGAAAATTAAATTTTTCGGATATTTCGGATATCCGAAATATCCGAAAATTTTGAAAATCACTATCCGAATCCGAATCCGAAAAATTCGGATATCCGAATTTCGGATATCCGAAATTTCGGATATCCGAAATTTCGGATATCTGATATTTCGGATATTTCGGATTCGGATATCGGATAATTCGGATCGGATTTTCGGATACGGATACTTTTGAACACCCCTACATACGACGCCACAACAAAAGTAAAAGTAACATAACAAGAAATTAAAGAACATCAAAACATCTCCATTTCTCCCAATTCCCAAACTATGGTCGCCTATTTAGGTTTGTATTTAAACCAAAGAAAACTCAATGTTTAAGGGGTTGTTTGGTAGCCTCTTAATGACCATTCAGATCCTACCTCTGAATGGTTTAAAACCTCTGAATGAATAAGAGGTAACCTCAAGTCTGAATGGTTAAAAGGTAACCTCTAAATGGTAAATCATCACATGTCACATTCTTCTACCTTCTCATTGGTAAAATTCTTAATGGTTCCATTAAGAGGTAGCCTCTTAATGACCATTCAGAGGCTACCATACAACCCCTTAATCTCCTCCACGACTTTTGCTATGGACACCCCCCTTCCGATTAAAAATGATCTCATTCTCCATAATCCAAATACACCATGTGAAGATTATAATCAAGCCATCAGAAGTTCGAAGACGTTTAATGTTTTATTAGGTTATAACGGGTCAAACAATTTGTTTTTATGTGTCGTTATTTCTATTTGGGCCGCAGGCCACAGACAGTTTGTATTGGGTCGAATGATAGAAGTCCCTTAGGTTTGTTTGTTGGGCCGTAGGTATGCGAAGCGGCACCTTGTTGTGCATGATAACTGTTATTTTGGATAGACGTCTCTTTTCACAGAACATCGTATTTCTTCAACACACATTGCTTCGTCTAGCATTTAAGGCCTGCGGTTTAATCAGTTATGTGTGCGTGATTGTATTAGATTATAGACATAAGCTAGATATATTTATAAGTAATTATATAGCATAGGTTATTTATAAGGTTACATTATCATGTTATTATTATGTTAATTCCTAAGTTCCGGCGGTTACTGTCAAACCTGCCGTGTATATATGTAATCATATGTATTACTGTAACAATTTACCAATTCGAATACACGAACAAATTATCCTTTTTCTCTCTGAAACTTCGAACCCTAATTCATACAATCAACAAAGTGGTATCAGAGCCACGCACAACGATCCATTCATATATCATAATTCAAATCTGCACATTCAATTCATCACTACAAATCGTTATTATGGCAACATCAAACGCTGGATTTCAAACTCAAATTCCGAAACTTCTAGGGCAAAACTATTATCACTGGCACATACAAATGAAAGTTCTATTGGAATCACAAGATCTATGGGCAATTATAGATGAAGGATACAATGAGATCGCTGCCAACGCGTCGGAGAATGATCAAAACATCTACAAAGAAAAGGTTAAGAAGGATAAAAAGGCTTTACACATAATCTTCCAGGCAGTGAATGAAATCGTTTTCGAACGAATAGCAACCAGTAAAACAGCCAGGGAGGCATGGAGCATTCTTCACAATGCATACAGAAGAGAACGCAGGGTTAAAACGGTAAGACTTCAAACATTACAGTGTGAATTTGATGCCTTAAGAATGAAAGATAGCGAGTAAATAGAGGAATACATAAATAGAACAACCGTAATAGTAAATCAATTAAGATTAAATGAAGAAGAAGTCCCTGAACAACGGATTATAGAAAAGATACTTAGAAGTCTTACCTGTAAGTATGAATCAGTGGTTGTGGCTACAGAGGAATCAAAAGATTTAAATTCGATTACAACAGAGGAACTACTCGGCATCCTTCAGTCGTATGAATTGCGATTAAAACAATATGATGATTCCCCAGTAGAACAAGCGTTTCAAGTTCAAGGACAGGATCGATCAAGACAATTTCAATTTCGATCTAACTATGCAGGAAGAGGAAGAGGCAGGGGAAGAGGAAGGTATAACGGACAGATCCGTTGTTATAACTGTCAAAAGTTAGGACATACAGCGAGATTTTGTAATCAAAACGAAGAGAGTGAGAGAAACAACAATGCTCTTATGCATGAAAATGAGGACGGTGAAAATGATGAAACCATGTTTATGATATTCAACATGGAGGAAGTAACTAAAGAGGATTGCTGGTATTTAGACAGTGGGTGTAGTAATCATATGACTGGGAACAAGAATCTGTTTATTATGTTAGATGAGTCCGAGAAAAGAGAAGTAAGGACAGGAGATAATAAAAAACTCGAAGTTTTAGGGTGTGGAGATGTGTCAATCACAGTCAAGGGTATAGAGAAGAAAGTGCCGAACGTATTTTACGTTGAAGGTTTAAAACATAACCTTCTAAGTGTTGGTCAATTAATACAAAAGGGCTATGAAGTGAGGTTTCAAAATAGGGAGTGTACAATCAAAGATCCAAGAGGCATACACATAGGAACGGTTCGAATGACAGGAAACAAAATGTTTCCTTTAAACTTAACACATGATGTAACTCCAAGAGTCTGTAATATGATAGTGCAAGATACTTCGGTTTTATGGCACAGGAGATATGGTCACATAAATTTCGAAACATTACATAGTATGGGAAAGAACAATACTGTTATTGGTCCACCATCAATCTCGAGAGTAGATCATAGTTTGTGTGAAGGGTGTTTGTTTGGGAAACATTCAAGAAAACCATTTCCCAAACAAGCAAAATGGCGAGCGACACAACCTCTACAACTAATTCATTCAGACATATGTGGGCCTATGAGAACCCAGTCCATTGGCGGATGCAAATATTTCTTTACATTTATCGATGACTTCTCAAGGAAAACGTGGGTCTACTTTCTAAAGCTGAAGTCAGAAGCTCTAGTAAAGTTCAAAGTATTCAAGAATCTGGTAGAAAATCAAATAGATAACAAAATAAAGGGAATACGCACTGACAGAGGAGGAGAATATTGCAGTTATGATTTTCAAAAGTTTCTTATGGATAATGGTATACATCATCAGTTAACAACAAGTTACACACCTCAGCAAAATGGAGTGGCGGAGCGAAAAAATAGAACCTTAATGGAGCTGAGCCGAAGCATGTTAAAAACAAAGAGACTTTCACACTTGTACTGGGCAGAAGCAGTTGCGTGTGCAGTCTATCTTTTAAATAGATCAACCACAAAGAGTGTACAAGACGTAACACCGTGTGAAGCATGGAGTGGAAGAAAGCTAAGTGTAGATCATCTAAGAATATTCGGAAGCATAGCATACTCACATATACCTAAACAACACCGGGGAAAGCTTGATGATAAAGTAATAAAGACGATATTCATCGGTTATAGTGAGAATAGCAAGGCATATAAGCTCTATGATCCGTTAACAAATAAGACCATCATAAGTAGAGACGTCATTTTTTATGAAGACCTAGACTGGGAGACATCCAACAATGATGAGAACCACGGAAGCGTTAGAGTAAACTGCATAGATGATGATGATCAGGCAGTGGAGTCATCCACAGATCTGGAGAGCGAGGGAAATAATCAATTTCATGACATTGGTTCACATATTAACGATCAAGATGGAAATCAAATAAACAATGAAGATGAAAATGTGCAAAATGACAGATCAGAAGATGAAACATCATCTGTTACCTCAGAAAATGAAGAACTCAGAACTAGGAACATAACAGAAATATATCAGGCTACTCAACCTACGACGGAAACACAAGTTAATCAACTATATGAAGGAAATCGTTTGCCCTCGAACGATGCAGCCAATTTTGTTCTATATGCAGATGTTGATCCCGTTACCTATAATGAGGCTATAAAGGACGTAAAGTGGAAGGAAGCAATGGATAGAGAAATCGAATCAATACAAAAGAACGAGACTTGGGAACTAGTAGATCCTCCGTTACATCAAAAACCCATCGGGGTGAAGTGGATATTTAAAACAAAATATGATGAATATGGGAATGTAGACAAATATAAGGCAAGGCTGGTGGTGAAAGGTTATAATCAAAAATATGGAATAGATTACCAAGACGTGTTTGCTCCTGTGATTAGATTCGGTACAATTAGATTGATTCTAGCATTTGCAGCGCGTCATAGTTGGTACTTGCATCAAATGGATGTTAAAATGGCATTCTTAAATGGAAAGCTAAATGAGCAAGTCTACATCATACAGCCAGAAGGGTATATTAAGAAAGGAGAAGAACAAAAAGTATGTCGACTAAAGAAAGCATTATATGGTCTGAAACAGGCTCCAAGAGCGTGGTACAGCAGAATAGACGAATATTTTCAATCAAATGGCTTCAAGAAATGTGTGTATGAGCACACCCTATTCCTTAAAGTATCAAAGAAGTCTAAAATGGTGATTTGCTTATATGTTGATGACCTGATTATAGCAAGTAACTCACTAGATATGATAAACCAATTCAAACATTCGATGAAGATGGAATTCGAAATGACTGACCTTGGAAACCTTCATTACTTCCTAGGTATGTAAGTAAAACAGGAAAATGGTAACATTAGTCTGTCACAAAGAAAGTATGCAAAGAGCTTACTCGAAAGATTTAACATGCAAGGCTGTAACTCAATAACTACACCAATGGAGTATGGACAAAAATTGTCCAAAGAGGATCCAGAAGATGAAGTAAATGAAAATTTATACAGGAGTTTAGTTGGAAGCTTAATGTACTTGACAAATACACGCCCTGATATCATGTTCGCTGTAAGCAAATTGAGTCGATTTATGGACAGACCAAAGAGGAGTCATTGGGAGGCTGGTAAACGGATACTTAGATATATACAGGGAACACTTAATGAAGGTATAACCTACTCAAAAGGCAGCAAAGGAAAGTTAGTTGGGTATAGCGATAGCGATTATGCGGGTAATGTAGATGACAGCAAGAGCACCTCTGGTTATATCTTTAACTTAGGATCAGGAGCCATCGCCTGGCAGTCCAAGAAACAACGTGTAGTAGCTTTGTCATCAACAGAAGCAGAATACATCGCATTGTCAATGGCCGGATGTCAAGCTCTATGGCTTAAAGGAATTTTAAATGATCTGAAGTTTAACATGGAGTGTCCGCCTGTAATTTTCTGTGATAATAAATCTACTATTAATCTCGCAAAGGATCCTGTTTATCACGGAAAAAGCAAGCACATTAGAGTCAAATATCACTTCATCAGAGACCTTATCAAGAACGATGAAATAGAAATAAGTTTCTGTTCAACCAAGGATCAGGCTGCTGATATCTTTACTAAAGCCCTGCAGCCGAAAGATTTCCACCACTTCAAGAGGCTTCTTCATATTGTCCCTATCTAGCTTACGGGAGGGTATTAGATTATAGACATAACCTAGATATATTTATAAGTAATTATATAGCATAGGTTATTTATAAGGTTACATTATCATGTTATTATTATGTTAATTCCTAAGTTCCGGCGGTTACTGTCAAACCTGCCGTGTATATATGTAATCATATGTATTACTATAACAATTTACCAATTCGAATACACGAACAAATTATCCTTTTTCTCTCTGAAACTTCGAACCCTAATTCATACAATCAACAGATTGTTCAATCAAAACAGTGAAGTTAGTCTCAAGGATTCAAGTGTTCGTTTCATTCGGTTAGTTCTATAAATCAGTTTCTGTTTGTTTTATTTGATCATGAAGAAGTGGTGCAGTGTTTGTTGTGATTATATATTCGTTTGTCCTCATCTTCGCTCTCGATCATCATGGTCCTGGGAACCCGTTAAACCTGATACCAGCACCATGCACCTATGAAAATAATAGCGTGGAATGCCTTTTGTTTCTTTTTTGACCCATGAAGAAAAGCATGTATTCCCAACAAGTCCTTCAGATCAAACACAAAAAGGTGGTAAATCTGCACCATTGTGCTAGGATCGACCAAACAGTACCCGTCCGAACGGGCAAGTAAAGAGTAAATGTTCGGCTGTCTTCGGGCTCTCCCTGCAAAAAACGCACAACTGGGATTGAACTGGAACATTTCTGCGCGCCAATCAGTATCCCACCATCGTCGGAAGCTATCCTTGTTCGTTATCCAAATAAAAACTCCAACTTCCTTTGGAGCCATTGTTCCGTACAATGGATCCTTTGGAGCCATGGTTTTTCATTTCACCAACGGAGAAAAATGATTTTCCCCTCGTTCTTGACGGGAAAATGGAATCGGTTTGAAATGAGTCGTTTTACATTAAAGTAACAAAATCGGGTACTAGTAGAGATGGAGGTGTGTGCAGTGGCGGCTGGGGATGAGAGAATATCTGGTAAAACAAACCGACACGAAACCAGACCGACATCCAGTAAAACAAACCTACCCGAAACCAGACCAATATGGGACAGAAAAACTCGAACACAATTATAACTTTCGTTTTCTGTTTCGAATCACTGAATTTGACTTTGACGTAGCCCAGGTGAACAGTACTGACAATGACGGCGTACAAGGCTATGGGTGTACTCGAATTAATTATTCTTTTCTTTTTTTGAACCACTAAATATAGGGTTAGATGGAGTTAACGGGGTTAAACCATTTCCTTGGTTAAAGTATACCCCAACGCCTAATATGAATTTGAGTTAGATATCTAAGCATAATTATAGTTTGTACATTTTTATCATAGTTTACTGGTCTCATTCCACAATGGTTGTATATAACAAAGTAAGTAAACAAACAGTAAGGAGATTCATTCAAATATAACGCTTTAAAAAATAAATATATAGATTATTTTATTTTATTATCACCACTGTTGGTCTCATGGTGCAGAACTAGAAGCAGAACCAGAAGAACGTCTAAACTCTAAACTTAAATGTAATATGCAGATCTCCATCGGAAAATGCAATATGATGGAACTCAACAACATAACGCTCCGATAAATCATATTCTTTGACTACTTCATCGAAGTTTTTGAACACATATACGCCTTGAACCTTATCAAAAGTTAGAGTGGTAATATCATCACCATTTGTGTTCACTAAAAGAACATCGATAGGGGTATTGTTATCTTCTATTATTGGTATTATATCCCTTTCAACGTCTCTCTTTGGCAAACTAAGGTATCCACCTGGTGCTATGTCTTGACTAGTGAGTCTTTTGGATATCATCTTGGACAAATATATATGTCTATACCTTGTAAAATATTTTTATGTAAGAACATGAATATTCAAACACTTATATATTGGGTTATTTGTACTATACGTGAACTAGATTTAGGCATGAATAAATCAACCAATCATAATTGTAATGATTTAGGCATGAATAAATTAACCAATCATAATTGTAATTAATATATTATATATAGAGGATAATTGAATTAAAAATCCATAGTTATTGAGAGAGCTCAAAAACTCCTCGTTAATGAAGGTTAGGGGACTTTTAACAAAGGAAGAGTAAAACCAGAATATATATATAACTTTTCAAATATTTCTATTTTCTTCATATGTTATTATCTAAAAAAATGCACCATAAGATCACAAGTTTTCTTATCTTTCGTTCGAGTATATTCGACCATATTTTTTCAACGTAAAAAAAAAAAAGTTAACATGTCATATTTTTTTTTAATACTACTATTATAGTATTGCACATATGCAATACTACTTAGTCTTAGGGTTTAGGTTTTGGTTTTAATTTAGCTTTGGGTTAGGTTTTAGGGGGTTTAGTTTTTATTTATTATTATTATTTTTATTTTTTTTTTGGGGGGGGGGAGGTTGGGTTGGCGGTTTTAGGTTTTTCGTAGTGTTGCATATGTGTAATACTAATTTATTTTATTTTCAAACAAAAAAAATTTTTTTAATCTTAAAAATTCTAGATTTACAAGCAAAAAATGTGTGTTATTAAAGTTTTTCTTTAGGTTTTTCGTGGAAGTTTTCAAGTTCTCACAATAAAATGAGTTTTAGCTTGAACCTCTCTTGCAAGAGTGCTTACCGTGCGAAGCGTACGCGAGCATCTCAACCACACATCTGACCTACCCTAGACCTTCAATTGAACGCGGTGGCACAATAGTAATTAACTTGACATAATTACGCACGTTATTGCATAATTACATGGGTTGAGTAAAACTCTAATCACGCACGTTATTTGCATAGTTACGGGAGTTATAATGCATAATTGCGCACGCTATAAAAAACTCAAAACTCGCATATGACCAAATATGAAAATTACGCATGTTAACTTTAAAATTGTGTATGGGTTGTTTCGAACTCTAATTAAGCATGTTATATACATGAGTGGGGTTCCTGCGCAAAGTGTGTTTTTCCTACAAAGTGTAGGATGCGATCTTGACCATTGGATGGGTATGTTTATTGGCTGAGATCAAGTTCGTGGTATTTTTTTTAATATTTATGTGTCATTAATTCATTGTTATAATAGGCTAGGGGTAGTCTGGTCATTTACCGTGTTTTAAATCAATCGAATAACTCCCAAAAATAACACACCTCCTATAATCTCGCACATTTCCCTCTCTATATCTAAAACCCACTATCGATAACCATCTTGCATACCGAAATTAGCTAGAATCATGGATCAAGATTACAAATTTGGCATGAAATACAAGCGTAAGATCAGATGATCATACAATTGTGTTTTATTGCACTTGATGTTGGATACTAGATGTATTCATAGTAGTGTGTTTTAGTGATAGAATACAATGTGACGAACAAGTGACTAACTTGGTAAAGGTGTTGTTTTTTTACATTGATATTGTTTTAAGGATTGATGTGTTAAAGCTACATTGTGATTAGATCCTGCATATACATGTATTCAGTGTGTATTGCTAAAGACAATGGTTTTTTTTTAAAAAAGTTTGATCATAGTATTGTGTTTTACTGCACTTGATGTTGGTTACTAGATGTGTTCATAATAGTGTGTTTTAATGATAAAACATAATGTGACGAATAAGTGACTAACTTGGCAAAGGTGTTTTTTACATAGATATTGTTTTAATGATTGATGTGTTAAAACTACATTGTGATTAGATCCTTCATATACATGTATTCTGTATGTTTTGTTGAAGACAACGTTTTTTTTTAAGTTTGATCATAGTACTGCGTTTTACTGCATTTGATGTTGGATATTAGGTGTGTTTATAGTAGTGTGCTTTGGTGATAAAACACAATGATGAACCAGTTACTGACTGATAAAACACAACGTGACGAACCAATTATTGACTGCTAAAACACAGCATAGATGTGTTCATACCAGTGTGTTTTAGTAATAAAAACATTATGATGCCATGGTTTTTTTTTCAGCGAACCACTTTAGAAGAAGAAGAAAAATTACGACTTAAATGATAAACAATGAATCGATCCTAATATAACTGTCAATTCGATTCCAATGTGATATTTGGTTTCCTTAAATTGCTTTTCTATTTTACACTTTCTCTCTCTACCCCCTCTGTGTGTGTGTGTGTATATATATATATATATATGTATACATATATATATATATATATATATATATGTGTGTGTGTGTGTGTGTAGGATTAGGTTCAAGAGTGGAAAATTTCTTAAGAGAGAACTGAGTGAACTAATCTTGGTCGTTGATTATTTTTTAGATTAAAAGGGTAAGATTGACATTAGCCAAATATGTTTAATTAAAATCACTTAATTTTCTCATCTCTTAACTCTCTCTCTCTCTCTCTCTCTCTCTCTCTGACTGTCTCTCATTTTTAATTATTTCTCCATTACTTTAATTATAAGAAATTGAAGGGCTTTAAATTTTGGTAAACCATCATGGAATACGACATTATCATTCTACATCTTCAGCTCATATGTTGAAGTTGATTAATGAATATCAGGTATTTTTATCACTCAAGATGATGATAATGAGAAAAGTATTATTTTTTTTCAAATGTTTTTTTTAAATATTCCATTTACAAATTATTTAATTTCCAAATATTCGTAGCACTCATTTCTCAATCCATAGATTTTCTTTTAGTTTTAACTTGAATATTGTTTTTCTTTTATTATCGGTATATATATACATATCATAATATATTGTTTTTAAATTTTATAATTTTCAATAAATATTGAAAAAAATTACTGAGATTGAAATTGTAATTAATTTTGGGCATTGATTTTTTTTTAATATGTGATAAAGTTATTTATTTTTGTATACATGTGACTTGTTTCGTTTTCATTAATTTCAAATTTTTATATGAATCTATTCGTGTGCATGCATAATATACTATATGTTGTTAATATACACATATGTAACCATTTCTAAATACAATTCACAGATGTATAAAAGTCTATACACATGTGTATAAACTAACAGTTGTGTATCTTGTATAAATTGATCATTAGCGAGACTGTATACATGTATATAAACTAACAGCTATATTTCTTGTATAAATTGTTAGTTAGAGAGACTGTACACATGTTTATAAACTAACATCTGTGTATCTTGTATAAACTGATACTAGCGAAACTGTACACATGTGTATACACTAACAGTTGTTATCTTGTATATACGGAAACTAGCGAGATTTTAGGGATTTTGATTATATTGTTAAATAAATACAATTTACAAAAGACGCAAATAGCCTTCTGGTTAATTATTTTAAAGGGAAGTTACAACATTATAATTAGAGGATGTTTGGGGTTGAGTTTTGAAGAAGATTTTTAGATTATTGAGTTTTGAAATAGTAAATAATCAGCTTTGAGTGTTTGGATAAAAATATTAAAAAATTGATTATTTGCGTTTAGAAAGTTACAAAACGCGAAAAGCACGTGTTGGATTATACACTATTTATGAAGCTTTTCATGATATTTGATTACCTTTGTTGACAAACTACATGAATGATATGTTATCGAATTAATTTTGTACACTTTTTTTTTCTAAACTTGTTTTTTGTTAGAATATAGTCTCTTGATACATATTAACAATTATTATGTAATTTTAATAAATGTTTGACAACTCATATATATTTTTTTAATGGAAAATTTGGATCACTGACGGATAGGGCTGTAAACAAACCGAACGAACACGAACAAGGCCATGGTGATGTTCGTTCGTTAAGGAAATTAACATGTTCACGAACTGTTCACGAACGCATACCGAACATAAGTTTATGTTTGTGTTCGTTCGTTATGGAAATTCAATTGTTCACGAACAATTCGTGAACACCGGTCTCGAACACATACGAACGCAAAAAAATAAAAATGAACGCAAACGAACATTTAACTTGAAAATAAAAAAAAATGAAAACATTGTTACCCTTAAACATTGGATATAAGTAGTTAAATACAAATATCAAATGATAAATCAAAACACAAGAAGTCTACCACACCACCAAACGATGAATAAATTTTAACTAACTTAGACATAATTATCCCCAAAAATGTCTTAGAATGTCCAAATTTTAGCTAACTTAGAAAAAAATAGGGTTTCAAGTTTTCAATATGTTTAAATAAAAGGTTTATTATTTATTATTTTTTAATATAATGAAATGAACATATTACCGAATGTTCACGAACGCAGTCGAACGAACGAGACCTATGTTCGTGTTCGTTCGTTAAGCTAACCGAACGAAATTTTTTGTTTGTGTTCGTTTGTTAAGCTAATCGAACAAACATAAACGAACTTCCCGCCGAACGGTTCACGAAACGTTCGTTGAATGTTCGGTTCGTTTACAGCCCTACTGACGGACCACTAGAGTATAATCGTGCCACCAGCGAACCTACCTGATCATATCCATCTCCACTAGACATAATGTCTATACACCGATTCAAAAGGAAATTCAATAAATATGGGAAAAACATCCCTTGTGGGAATCGAACTCAAGACCTATTGATCCTAAAGTCGTATCTCACCCCAAAATATCAGTAGGCTATAAAGCTATGGGCTTAACAACTCATATTATACCAAAAAAATAAAAATAAAGTTATGGGTGTAGATTTACATGTTTTTTCTGAATGGCGAACAAAATATTATTAAAAGATTAGCAAAAAGCTAGACAATCCAATATGCACCAGAAACAAATGAACATACGACGCCACAAGAAAAGTAAATAATTGGGGTTGAGTTTTGAAGGAGATTTTTAGATTATTGAGTTTTGCAATCGTAAAAAAAATCAGTTTTGAGTGTTTGGATAGAAAAAATTAAAAAATTGATTATTTGCGTTTAGAAAGTTACAAAACACAGTTTTCCAAAAGCAGCTCCCCCCACCCTACTGCAAGAAAACGCAGTTTTCCAAAAATTGATTATTTGCGTTTAGAAAAGGATTTTCACTTGTTTATTTTTTTTAAATATATATTTGCCAAACACTCAAATAGTTGATTATCTGATTATTGTGATATCAAGCAACTTAATCAAATTCAAACACTGTCTTTCAACCTCACATTTTGTTACAGTTAATTAAATTGTCTGATTCTGTTTATTCAAAACGCATAATCTATTTTCAAAACTCAACCCCAAACACCCCCTAAAAGTAACATATCAAGAAATTAAGAACATCAAAACATCTCCATTTCTCCCAAACTATGGCCGCCTCTTTATATTTGTATTTAAACCAACGAAAACTCAATGTTTTAATCTCCTCCACGACTTTTGCTATGGACAACACCTTCCGATTAAAAATGATCTCATTCCTCATAATCCAAATACACCATGTGAAGATTATAATCAAGTCATCCGAAGTTCGAAGAGGTTTATTGTTTTATTAGGTTATAACGGGTCGAACAATTTGTGTTTATGTTTCTTTATTTCTATTTGGGTCGCAGGCCACAAACAGCTTGTATTGGGTTCGAATGATAGAAGTCCCTTAGCACCTTGTTGTGCATGATAACTGTTATTTTGGATAGACGTCTCTTTCATCGTATCTCTTCAACACACATCGCTTCGTCTAGTATTTAAGGCCTACAGTTTAATCAGTTATGAATGTGTGATTGTTCAATCAAAACAGTGAAGTTAGTCTCAAGGATTCAAGTGTTCGTTTCATTCGGTTAGTTCTATAAATCAGTTTCTGTTTGTTTTGTTTGATCATGAAGAAGTGGTGCAGTGTTTGTTGTGATTATATATTCGTTTGTCCTCATCTTCGTTCTCGATCATCATGGTCCTGGGAACCCATTAAACATGATACCAACACCATGCACCTATGAAAATAATAGCGTGGAATGCCTTTTGTTTCTTTTTTGACCCATGAAGAAAAGCATGAATTCCCAGCAAGTCCTTCAGATCAAACACAAAAAAGGTGGTAAATCTGCACCATTGTGCTAGGATCGACCAAACAGTACCTGCGAACGGGCAAGTAAAAAGTAAATGTTCGGCTGTCTCTGGGCTCTCCCTGCAAAAAACGCACAAACATTTATGCGTGCAATCCGTATCCCACCATCGTCGGAAGCCTATCCTTGTTCGTTATCCAAATAAAAACTCCAACTTCCTTTGGAGCCCTTGTTCCGCACAATGGGTGGATCCTTTGGAGCCATGGTTTTTCATTTCACCAATGGAGAAAAATGATTTTTCCCTCGTTCTTGATGGGAAAATGGAATCGGTTTGAAATGAGTCGTTTTACGTTAAAGTAACAAAATCGGGTACTAGTAGAGACGGAGGTGGGTGCAGTGGCGGCTGGGGATGAGAGAATATCCGGTAAAACAAACCGACACGAAACCAGACCAACATCCAGTAAAACAAACCTACCCGAAACCAGACCAATATGGGACAGAAAAACTCGAACACAATTATAACTTCCGTTTTCAGTTTCGAATCACTGAATTTGACTTTGACGTAGCCCAGGTGAACAGTATTGACAATGACGGCTACAAGGCTATGGGTGTACACGAATTAATTATTCTTTTCTTTTTTTGAACCACGAAATATAGGGTTAGATGGAGTTAACGGGGTTAAACCATTTCCTTGGTTAAAGTATACCCCAACGCCTAATATGAATTTGAGTTACATATCTAAGCATAATTATGGTTTACCTTATTGATTATGGGTTCTAGTTTGTACATTTTTATCATAGTTTACTGGTCTCATTCGACATTGGTCGTATATAACAAACTAAGTAAACAAACAGTAAGGAGATTCATTCAAATAAAACGCTTTAAAAAATAAATATATAGATTATTTTATTTTATTATCGCCACCGTTGATCTCATGGTGCAGAACTAGAAGCAGAACCAGAAGAACGTCTAAACTCTAAACTTAAATGTAATATGCAGATCTCCATCGGAAAATGCAATATGATGGAACTCAACAACATAACGCTCCGATAAATCATATTCTTTGACCACTTCATCGAAGTTTTTGAACACATATACGCCTTGAACCTTATCAAAAGTTAGAGTGGTAATATCATCACCATTTGTGTTCACTAAAAGAACATCGATAGGGGTATTGTTATCTTCTATTATTGGTATTATATCCCTTTCAACGTCTCTCTTTGGCAAACTAAGGTATCCACCTGGTGCTATGTCTTGACTAGTGAGCCTTTTGGATATCATCTTGGACAAATATATATGTCTATACCTTGTAATTTTTTTTTAAGTATGAACATGAACATTCAAACACTTATATATTGGGTTATTTGTACTATACGTGAACTAGATTTAGGCATGAATAAATCAACCAATCATAATTGTAATGATTTAGGCATGAATAAATCAACCAATCATAAGTGTAATTAATATATTATATATAAAGGATAATTGAATTAAAAACCCATAGTTATTGAGACCATATGTAATGGGGCTTTATAAGGGCATGAAAGATTTTGATAATGCCCTTACACCATTACTTATGGGCATTATAGGGGCATGAAGAGTGAGGGGCATTTCTATAATAATGCCCAAAGAGAAGAAAAATAATGGAAAGTAATAAATGAAATGGACATTAACCATTACACCTTTTTTAAAAGGGCATTATGATGATGATGTGGTGAAAAATGCCCCTTAGTGGACATTAACCATTACGTATGGTCTGAGAGAACTCAAAAACTCCTCATTAATGAAGGTTAGGGGACTTTTAACGAAGGAAGAGTAAAAACAGAAAAAAAAAATATAATTTTTCAAACATTTCTATTTTCTTCGTATGTTATTATTTAAAAAAAAATGCACCATAAGATCACAATTCTTATCTTTCGTTCGAGTATATTCGACCATATTTTTTCAACTTAAAAAAAAAGATTTAACGTGTCATACTTTTTTAATACCACTATTATAGTATTGTGTAACACCCCAAAAAGTGTAAAAATAGTAGTAAAGGGGGACTATGTACTCACCTGGAAGCTAAGCAACACAATTAGATGCATAAACTGTATGTATTGAAGATGTTGGGAGAATCCCAAAGTGTTACCCTATTATGATTGAGTGAATTGATAAGGACTTAAAGTCTAGGTCGTATTGAAATCATAGAAAGTTAGGGATCTCTAAACTGATATGGGAACAATATTGTATGGCAAAAAAGGTGTCAATTATTTATAAAAATAACTGATTTATGAATAAAGATTATTAACTATTTAGTAAAAATAGTTGTTAAATAGAGGGGTTACAAAACACAAGGAATTCAGTTATTGTAAAATAAATCTAACTTATAATAAAATGCTTCAAATAATGCCACATGACATTCTCTCCTTCAACCTCGTAAATTTTATTTATAATTATTTAATAAATTTCTTTTAATATTAACATTAATAACTAATATACAGATATCATTTATTTTTATCCTTATCTTTATCTAAGATTAATAAATAACTTTAATTTTACAATTTAGACCCTTTGTTCTTTTACTTTTAACCTAAAGTTTTTCATCTTTTACAATTTAATCCCAACTCTTTTTTATTTAATTTTGGTCCACCATACTTATCATCTTTCCCAAGTTTTTTGTTTTATTCTAAATTTTGTAAGTTAATGCACCGCAATGTGCGTGTGGGGTTCAACATTTTTTCGTATATTTTTTCCCGATTTGCACATATATTTTTCTCCGTTTAACAAGTTTGACCAACGCGCAGGTCCTGGATTGACTTAGTTATTTTTTTCTATGTTTTACGTTTCGGTTTAATTTCTCTGCAACGAGCGTTCGTGATTCAAAGATTTCATGTCTGTTTTTCGTTCGGCGTTATTTTTTTCGTTTTTATTTAGTTTGTTTTTACGAGCTTTTTCTGGTGTTGGTGGTCGCTGATAGTGGTATAGCATTGGTACTACTTGACACAATTTTACAACAACCGTGCAACGCAAGGGCTTAATGCTAGTTATTTATAGGGAATATGTCACAGAATAGTAACCAAGTTTCAAAAGTGTTCTAATTAAGTCACTCGTATCGTTTTTGTCTCAATTAGATAGCTTAACATTCAAATCGAGTCATGTCCTTTTTTCTCTGTGTCAAGAAAAAAATGAAGAATAAGATGTTGGGGTCGGATTATTTTAATATATGAAATTATATTTATTAAAAATAAAAACACTTTAATTACATTAAAAATTAAAAAAACAAGTTACAATTCACGTCATCACTCAAAGTTAGCATCAAATAAAAGGGAAAAAAGAAACAAAAATCCACATCACCATGGTTATATATGAAATGGATGAAAAACCCCTTAAATTTAATGAAAAATGAATGTTGAGTGACCTGATTGAAACACTTTTGAAACTTGAGTAACCTAATTGGAACACTTTTAAAACTTGATTACTATTCTACAAAGTTACCCCTTATTTATATAAATTATCATTTAGTTTGTTCACATGAGGAAAATAATTAATTATCTCTTACAAGTTGATTATTTACAGCGTGAGAAATCATCTATACTATATAATAAAAAGAAACCTGTTTTAGGACACTTGTTATTCTCTCATTTAATTGATTAAAATTATTAATAATACTAATAATAATAATAATAATATTTAATCTAAATTAATACAAATTCTTATTATTAATAATATTTAATCAAATCTAAAATCTAATCTAATACAAATTTTTATTATCAATAATATTTAATCAAATCTAATAAGAATTCATACGAATTCCAAAGTTGATATTAACTTTCAAATAATTAAAAAAATCCACCTAACATCACAAATGTTTCTGTTAAGCTCGATTAATTAATTTGTTCAACTATCACTATTATCTTTCTCGTTTAGTACGGTTAACCGATTTATCATCATACAACCTCCCACCTATTCAATCATATGATTTTTCAATCTTATATCTATACTATATAATAAAAGAAACCAATAAAGGAACACTTGTCATTATTCTAGACCATCATTAATTATATATAATTATTATTTAATTTAAATTATTAAATTAATATGTTTCAAACATTTAAGAAATTACGGATAAAGTTCCATAAAATACCTTTATTATTTATTTATATTAATTACTAGGTTAGAAATTATATCTTAATTCCTTAATTGTAGATAACATTTATTTTATTTAAATTATTAAATTTATAGTAAAATGCACGAATAGTCCCTGTGGTTTTGTAAAAGAACACATATAGTCCCCAACTTTTGGATATTACACCGGTGCTCCCTGTGGTTTGACAGTTTGTTACTCGGATAGTCCCTGAAGTGGATGGGGGTTAGTTTTCTCAGTTAAGTGTGTATGAAATGACCTTAATGCCCTTATTATATTAAAAAATATTAAAAGATAAAGTTAACTCAAGTAGCCCCACCCCACCCTCACCCTCACCACTTGCAACTCCCTCATCGATACACGCCTTCTTCATGCATTTTACAAAAGTTGAGGACCGTAGGTGTTATTTTACAAAACCACATGGATTATCCGTGCATTTTACTCTTAAATTTAAAATATGTTTATCTAATTGGATAATTGCTATATCCCTTATCTGGACATTTCAACATTTTTTTAGAACTAATAAATTAAGACCACTATTATTTAAATAAAACTTGGGTTATTAAATGCATGTTCACATGACTGTTAAAACTCGTGAGAAAATCGATGATACAGTCTGTCTTCTAATCGATGGTTCAAATGCTTTCATATTTATAAACTTGACAAACATCACAAGTTTTGATCATACATGACACAAAATTTTGTTTAGATATCAGTAAAGCGTCTTAAAAATATCGTTTTATAATTGTTAAATCTTCGTTATTAACTATTTGATTTTTTATTTACTTAACCCGTGTAATACACGGGGTTATAATCTAGTTAAAAAATACATGAATTCCAAACAAATAAAGTGTATATTTATCTATTAAATATATAGATTTTATTTATAAGTAACGTAATTATTTATACACTTGATATAAAAGACGGATTTTATAAAATTATAAATATTTAAATAAGTTTTATAATTTTGGGAATTTTTTTTACTATTTATAAGCTTAAAACAAAAATCACTCACAGGTTGCGAAGAAACGATCCACGAAAATGAACGGTTTATATCTGAATAATATACGCTATGTAGAAAAACGAAATACTAAATGAAAAGATAACCTATTGATTTTAGAAAATTAGGTTCTCCTATTTGGGGCTTAAATTATATAGTGTAATCGTTCCAAAAAAATAATAATAATAATCAAAACAATATATCTTTATTTCTAGAATTATTATACATGGCAAAATCATAATTTTTACAATCCTAGACGCCCAGTCTAGACCTGTATGCGGAGTATATTTTTATTTTCAAAACTCCCCCCCCCCCTTGAGTTTTAAAAATTTTAAAAAATAAACTGGCAAATTACCATTTTAGCCCTGAGACACCCCCAGTCTAGGCCTAACTCAGGGCTAAAATGGTAATTTTCCATTTATAAAAGTGTTTTTTAAACCCTTTATATACATACGGCTCATACAGGCATATACTAGACATATAAGAGAAACAAAAAAGACCAATTTACCCATGCGTACATGTTGGTGCATACGTCTGTCGACTTCGTCTTGTATCGAGTCTTGTATTGTAATAGTTAGATCAGGGCACAGAAATCGAGAAATGGATTTATGGGTAATTTCGCATGAAATGACTCTTTGGTCATTTCATACGAAATTAGATAATTCCGCTTGAACCATGATTTCGTTTGAGTTAATTTCGTGCGAAATTAGATTTCGCTTGGACAATTCATGCGGAATTAGCTCACCTATAAATACCTTCAGTGCCTGATTCATTTGTAACGAAATTAGTTCCGACGGCGAAGCTCTGTCGAAGTATCTACAGCATTGTAATTGATCTAATATCAATCAAAAGACAGTTTAAAGTGATTTCTCGTGCAATTCAGCTGAAATAACATTGATACATCTGTTTCCGCCTTTTGTATTGGTGAAGACCTCTTCTGATCGACTCGTTTGGGTCACAAATCGATCCTACAAGTGGTATCAGAGCTCAGGAGGAAGAGTTCTTACCATTTCAGCTGCAATTTCTGATTTCTACACCTTCTTTTCACAATTAAACTTGATTTCACGGTCAAAATGGCTTGATTTTCAAATATAATGTGCGTAACAGTGTTTTAACAAACCCTTGAGAGTTTCAGACATTAATTCGGCTTAAAACAGTTCGAAAGTCTAATTTCGTTTGAAAGTTGATATTATTTCGTTCGAACAATTGCTGTAATTTCGCACGGAATTGGTCGTAATTTCGCTTGAATCTGCTATTTCGTGTGAGAATCTCATACGAAATTAGATTTCGTTTCAAGTTACTTAATTTCGTTTGAAACCAAGGTAATTCCGCACGAAATTATATTTCGTTTGAGTCGTTCGAGCGAAATCACTAATTTCGTTTGTAGCTGATTTCGCATCAAGGGTAATTTCGTTTGAGTGGGTAATTTCGTGTGAAAAGGGATATTTCGTGTGAAGATGAATTTCGTTTGAATCTGACTGATTGTGAACCATTGAATACCGAAACATGGAGAACGAGTTTTATAATGCCTTTGCTAGCCCAATGACTATTACTCAAAGTACGATGCTAGAAAATGAGACGGGAACAAATCAAAAACCGCCTAAGCTTATGAGTATTGAGGAGTATAGTGTATGGGCGGAACGTTTTGAAAACTGGGTTCAGGCATATCATTTAGATGCATGGGAACATACTGAATTTCAGTATAGTAGACCAGTTGGAAACAATGGGGTGAAAATTGAAATTAGAAATCTGGATTCTGATGAGAAAAAGAAATACAAAATGAAAAATTGATGGTTAGTCTGTTGCAACAAGCGATTAAAGAAGACATTCTGATTCTACTTCAACACAATGGTAGTGCACATTCGATGTGGGTAGAGTTGGAAGCAAAGTTTCTTGGGAGTGATGAAATGCTCAAGAACAAAAAGTCGCTTATGAAGAAAGAATTTGATCTATTCCGAAACCAGACCAATATGGGACAGAAAAACTCGAACACAATTATAACTTCCGTGTTTTCTGTTTCGAATCACTGAATTTGACTTTGACGTAGCCCAGGTGAACAGTATTGACAATGACGGCATACAAGGCTATGGGTGTACTCGAATTAATTATTCTTTTCTTTTTTTGAACCACTAAATATAGGGTTAGATGGAGTTAACGGGGTTAAACCATTTCCTTGGTTAAAGTATACCCCAACGCCTAATATGAATTTGAGTTAGATATCTAAGCATAATTATGGTTTACCTTATTGATTATGGGTTCTAGTTTGTACATTTTTATCATAGTTTACTGGTCTCATTCGACATTGGTCGTATATAACAAACTAAGTAAACAAACAGTAAGGAGATTCATTCAAATAAAACGCTTTAAAAAATAAATATATAGATTATTTTATTTTATTATCGCCACCGTTGATCTCATGGTGCAGAACTAGAAGCAGAACCAGAAGAACGTCTAAACTCTAAACTTAAATGTAATATGCAGATCTCCATCGGAAAATGCTATATGATGGAACTCAACAACATAACGCTCCGATAAATCATATTCTTTGACCACTTCATCGAAGTTTTTGAACACATATACGCCTTGAACCTTATCAAAAGTTAGAGTGGTAATATCATCACCATTTGTGTTCACTAAAAGAACATCGATAGGGGTATTGTTATCTTCTATTATTGGTATTATATCCCTTTCAACGTCTCTCTTTGGCAAACTAAGGTATCCACCTGGTGCTATGTCTTGACTAGTGAGCCTTTTGGATATCATCTTGGACAAATATATATGTCTATACCTTGTAATTTTTTTTAAGTATGAACATGAACATTCAAACACTTATATATTGGGTTATTTGTACTATACGTGAACTAGATTTAGGCATGAATAAATCAACCAATCATAATTGTAATGATTTAGGCATGAATAAATCAACCAATCATAAGTGTAATTAATATATTATATATAGAGGATAATTGAATTAAAAACCCATAGTTATTGAGAGAACTCAAAAACTCCTCATTAATGAAGGTTAGGGGACTTTTAACGAAGGAGGAGTAAAAACAGAAAAAAAAAATATAATTTTTCAAACATTTCTATTTTCTTCGTATGTTATTATTTAAAAAAAAAATGCACCATAAGATCACAAATTTTCTTATCTTTCGTTCGAGTATATTCGACCATATTTTTTCAACTTAAAAAAAAAAAGATTTAACGTGTTATACTTTTTTTAATACTAGTATTATAGTATTGTGTAACACCCCAAAAAGTGTAAAAATAGTAGTAAAGGGGGACTATGTACTCACCTGGAAGCTAAGCAACACAATTAGATGCATAAACTGTATGTATTGAAGATGTTGGGAGAATCCCAAAGTATTACCCTATTATGATTGAGTGAATTGATAAGGACTTAAAGTCTAGGTCGTATTGAAATCATAGAAAGTTAGGGATCTCTAAACTGATATGGGAACAATATTGTATGGCAAAAAAGGTGTCAATTATTTATAAAAATAACTGATTTATGAATAAAGATTATTAACTATTTAGTAAAAATAGTTGTTAAATAGAGGGGTTACAAAACACAAGGAATTCAGTTATTGTAAAATAAATCTAACTTATAATAAAATGCTTCAAATAATGCCACATGACATTCTCTCCTTCAACCTCGTAAATTTTATTTATAATTATTTAATAAATTTCTTTTAATATTAACATTAATAACTAATATACAGATATCATTTATTTTTATCCTTATCTTTATCTAAGATTAATAAATAACTTTAATTTTACAATTTAGACCCTTTGTTCTTTTACTTTTAACCTAAAGTTTTTCATCTTTTACAATTTAATCCCAACTCTTTTTTATTTAATTTTGGTCCACCATACTTATCATCTTTCCCAAGTTTTTTGTTTTATTCTAAATTTTGTAAGTTAATGCACCGCAATGTGCGTGTGGGGTTCAACATTTTTTCGTATATTTTTTCCCGATTTGCACATATATTTTTCTCCGTTTAACAAGTTTGACCAACGCGCAGGTCCTGGATTGACTTAGTTATTTTTTTCTATGTTTTACGTTTCGGTTTAATTTCTCTGCAACGAGCGTTCGTGATTCAAAGATTTCATGTCTGTTTTTCGTTCAGCGTTATTTTTTTCGTTTTTATTTAGTTTGTTTTTATGAGCTTTTTCTGGTGTTGGTGGTCGCTGATAGTGGTATAGCATTGGTACTACTTGACACAATTTTACAACAACCGTGCAACGCAAGGGCTTAATGCTAGTTATTTATATAAGTTATCATTTAGTTTGTTCACATGAGGAAAATAATTAATTATCTCTTACAAGTTGATTATTTACAGCGTGAGAAATCATCTATACTATATAATAAAAAGAAACCTGTTTTAGGACACTTGTCATTCTCTCATTTAATTATTTAATTGATTAAAATTATTAATAATACTAATAATAATAATAATAATATTTAATCTAAATTAATACAAATTCTTATTATTAATAATATTTAATCAAATCTAAAATCTAATCTAATACAAATTTTTATTATCAATAATATTTAATCAAATCTAATAAGAATTCATACAAATTCCAAAGTTGATATTAACTTTCAAATAATTAAAAAAATCCACCTAACATCACAAATGTTTCTGTTAAGTTCGATTAATTAATTTGTTCAACTATCACTATTATCTTTCTCGTTCAGTACGGTTAACCGATTTATCATCATACAACCTCCCACCTATTAAATCATATGATTTTTCAATCTTATATCTATACTATATAATAAAAGAAACCAATAAAGAAACACTTGTCATTATTCTAGACCATCATTAATTATATATAATTATTATTTAATTTAAATTATTAAATTAATATGTTTCAAACATTTAAGAAATTACGGATAAAGTTCCATAAAATACCTTTATTATTTATTTATATTAATTACTAGGTTAGAAATTATATCTTAATTCCTTAATTGTAGATAACATTTATTTTATTTAAATTATTAAATTTATAGTAAAATGCACGAATAGTCCCTGTGGTTTTGTAAAATAACACATATAGTCCCCAACTTTTGGATATTACACCGGTGCTCCCTGTGGTTTGACAGTTTGTTCCTCGGATAGTCCCTGAAGTGGATGGGGGTTAGTTTTCTCAGTTAAGTGTGTATGAAATGACCTTAATGCCCTTATTATATTAAAAAATATTAAAAGATAAAGTTAACTCAAGTAGCCCCACCCCACCCTCACCCTCACCACTTGCAACTCCCTCATCGATACACGCCTTCTTCATGCATTTTACAAAAGTTGAGGACCATAAGTGTTATTTTACAAAACCACATGGATTATCCGTGCATTTTACTCTTAAATTTAAAATATGTTTATCTAATCGGATAATTGCTATATCCCTTATCTGGACATTTCAACATTTTTTTAGAACTAATAAATTAAGACCACTATTATTTAAATAAAACTTGGGTTATTAAATGCATGTTCACATGACTGTTAAAACTCGTGAGAAAATCGATGATACAGTCTGTCTTCTAATCGATGGTTCAAATGCTTTCATATTTATAAACTTGACAAGCATCACAAGTTTTGATCATGCATGACACAAAATTTTGTTTAGATATCAGTAAAGCGTCTTAAAAATATCGTTTTATAATTGTTAAATCTTCGTTATTAACTATTTGATTTTTTATTTACTTAACCCGTGTAATACACGGGGTTATAATCTAGTTAAAAAATACATGAATTCCAAACAAATAAAGTGTATATTTATCTATTAAATATATAGATTTTATTTATAAGTAACGTAATTATTTATACACTTGATATAAAAGACGGATTTTATAAAATTATAAATATTTAAATAAGTTTTATAATTTTGGGAATTTTTTTTACTATTTATAAGCTTAAAACAAAAATCACTCACAGGTTGCGAAGAAACGATCCACGAGAATGCACCGCACGAAAATGAACGGTTTATATCTGAATAGTATACGCAATGTAGAAAAACGAAATACTAAATGAAAGGATAACCTATTGATTTTAGAAAATTAGGTTCTCCTATTTGGGGCTTAAATTATATAGTGTAATCGTTCCAAAAAAAATAATAATAATAATCAAAACAAGATATCTTTATTTCTAGAATTATTATACATGGCAAAATCATAATTTTTACAATCCTAGACGCCCAGTCTAGACCTGTATGCGGGGTATATTTTTATTTTCAAACCCCCCCCCCCTTTGAGGTTTAAAAATTTTAAAAAATAAACTGGCAAATTACCATTTTAGCCCTGAGACACCCCCAGTCTAGGCCTAACTCAGGGCTAAAATGGTAATTTTCCATTTATAAAAGTGTTTTTTAAACCCTTTATATACATACGGCTCATACAGGCATATACTAGACATATAAGAGAAACAAAAAAGACCAATTTACCCATGCGTACATGTTGGTGCATACGTCTGTCGACTTCGTCTTGTATCGAGTCTTGTATTGTAATAGTTAGATCAGGGCACAGAAATCGAGAAATGGATTTATGGGTAATTTCGCATGAAATAACTCTTTGGTCATTTCATACGAAATTAGATAATTCCGCTTGAACCATGATTTCGTTTGAGTTAATTTCGTGCGAAAATAGATTTCGCTTGGACAATTCATGCGGAATTAGCTCACCTATAAATACCTTCAGTGCCTGATTCATTTGTAACGAAATTAGTTCCGACGGCGAAGCTCTGTCGAAGTGTCTACAGCATTGTAATTGATCTAATAATAATCAAAAGACAGTTTAAAGTGATTTCTCGTGCAATTCAGCTGAAATAACATTGATACATCTGTTTCCGCCTTTTGTATTGGTGAAGACCTCTTCTGATCGACTCGTTTGGGTCACAAATCGATTGTAGGATCGGAATCTGACCCGAACGAGTCAATCAGAGGAATTCGATCAGATACAGGTGCGGAAAACAAGTACCTGATGTAGAAACAGCTAGAAATCTCTTTAATATGCTTTTCTGATTGATTTGACACTGATTACACGTGAATCTCACACCGGCAGCACCTCGGTATGGAATTTCTAAAGTTACATTTGGGGGCCTCTCATACGGTATTTATAGGATTCTTGGACCTCTTTTACGGACGTGACGAATAAGCGGTCCAAGACTGTCCGTAAAAGGGGTTCCAGAGTTTAGGTTGTGGACCTCTTATTCGGCATGTCCGAATAAGCGGTCCAAGACTTTAAACCGTCTAAACTCTCCAGTTTTCTTGTAAAACACGCCCTAATCTATACAATACAATGTAAGACCTGATCCTAGACATCTAGACGTAATCAACAGATGTAGTGCACCAACAGACTCCCCCTCAGATGTTGATGGAGTCGCTAACACACCTTGACTTCAAAGTTATATCTTCACATCTTTAATCTAGATCAGTCTCTGGGCTTTCTCTTTCTCTCTATCTTCAAACTCCCCCTCTCGATTTACTGGCATTCTTTTGTTCTTCAGTAACATCTTCAGGATCTTTGTCTGCTCTTCACAGGTTTTCAGAATTGATTTCCAGGATCGAAACTTGGCTTTCTTCTATCAGTATCGAAACCTGGTTACCTGCAAAATCTTAACCCAGAAATAAATTCTCTAATTTTATTACATATCACACATCTCTGCACTAACATATTACTCCCCCTCAAAACAAACTATGATAAACCACTTGAAGAAGGCTAGATTTAACGAAAACAGTTAGATTTACACAAACACTCCCCCTCAAATTCTGTTCATCATGTTTAGCACACGGAATTTTTGAAAATCAATTTTCCAATATCAGTTGTCGAAAATCTTTTTGACTTTTTTCAAAATTATGCTAAAACACACACAAAATCTTTTTGGATTTTTTCAAGGTGAGAAAATAAAATGCAGAAATAAACTATTTACACACAATATTTTTGTGAGTTCGTGCAAGAGAATCATATCAGTTTGTGAGACAAATCACCAACACCGTTAAGCTTGATTTCATTTTTAGTTTTAAACAATTTACCTAGATTGTCAGTATGTTTGTCCTCTTAAATTCTCAACACAAATTTCAATCGATTCGAGATACGATATTAATGTTTTAAAGACTTAAACTTAATTGTGTATCACTCCACTTGAATATACTCCCGTATCCAGATCCCAAATATTCAGTCTTATAGGTGAGTATACCACAGATGATATCTGTAAAGGGGTTAAATGCGAAACCGTGAGAGCTCAGGTCAGAACTTCCGTTCAGCAGAGAGATGACGGCTCGACTTTAGGTGGGTCCCCTTTAGAGGATCTTTTTGCATTACAACAGCAGCGACTATCAATTTTATTGTTTCATCAGCATGCTGAGGGCGGCGCTTTTTCAAGCATTTGCAGAAAGTATTATCCGGGGACTAGGTCAGTACTTCCATACAGCAGAAGTCCCGGGATAATACCCCAGATATCACTGAGTATAAAGACCTAGTATCTCAGAATACGGGACCTTTCAAACAAGATTTCGGGGGTTACCCATATATCCAAGAATAGTTACCCACGAATCAAGCAAGTTTGATTTAGGTTTATATCTCGTTTCAATTTACTAAATGTGCGAAAATCTACTGACACATCCACAGTAAGATTGTTTAACACTTTTTAACTTTACATCTCTTTAGCGTGCCGTGATAGTCCACTGATGTACTATCATTTCCTCTTTTTCGCAACAAAACTCATTTTAAATTTTATCATGTTTTTGGCTTTTTCAAATTTTCAAATGTTTTTGGATTTTCTGAAATTTCCCTACTCCCCCTAAAATGCAAACACATTTTAAAGAAAATTTGAAAACTTCTAAATTTTTACCTACTAGAAACATAAAAAGTAAAACAAACTATACAGAAACTTGACAACTGACATTGAATCACATCAAATCGCCATTCACTAGGCATAAACAATCTGAACTCCCCCTATCACAAATCATTTTCTCATTTAGATTTCAAAACACTTAAGTTTGTTTTAATCAAAATGATTTTTCCGGAAAATGAATATGTGTTGATAACAACCACTTGTAGGTTTATCAATCTTAAAAACGGGGATGTGGTTCATCATCTTGTCTATCTTGATTTACCATTTGCCTCTAAGAACCTTCTGTACCACTTGTAAATGTATTAAAAAAAATACACTCAAAAATTTATCCACAAATACCACTTGTGGAAACAAGATTACCACTTGTAGATACCCAAGAACTACCACGTGTAGGAATATTACGTCTACATCACCATTTTTCAACCAGAATGCCGATTCCTGCTTCACACTAACCATCTTGGAAGCTCCGGCATAGTCCTCTCACCTGTAAAATCATTCAAACATTAATCACAAACATTCAAACAAAATTTTAAACACTAGAAAGATGCCGATTCATGATCCACGATAAAAACTTGGGATCTCCGGCGTAGTCCTTTAGACTATCATGGAAAACAAACATCCATCCAAGTCTTCTCAGACTTGATGGATTTCAACTCCTGAGCAGTCGGGTTGTATGTAGCCTTTTTCGTAGCGTAAAAATCTTTGACCCCCTTTGCTCTTCCACTCAACATTTTCCCAAATATCTTTTTAACATTCCCGTTGAATGTTTTTTCGACATCAAAATCATTCTTTTCTTTGTAGAACTGATTCGAAATCTCAGTTTTTCCCACTTTCTTCTTTACTTCCTCAAACTTCAATGATGGAAACTCCTCATCATTCACTAAGATCTTTTTCTCAACCTGTGGCTCTTCTGGCTTTGTGGAACCAGATTCATCGTCGACAATCACATCATCTTTCTTCGCAACCCACACATGGTTGTCTTTTCCTTTCTTCTCATACTTGTTCTTTTGTGAACATTCACCAACCTCGAATTTTGAATTCTCAAACATTCTAAGTTTTTCAGTCGGTGGTTCAACATCAACAACTTTCTTTTTCAACTTCTGAGACACTCCCTGTTTTGCTTTGGCATTCCGTGTACAGTTCCATGCAATGTGACCGACTTCATTGCATCTGTAACAGGTACGAGTCTCTCTTTGATAACAAATCTCATCTCCATTTTTCTTTTTCTCAGCAAGAAACTCCTGGTTTGATTGTCTCCAGAACGGTTTCTTCTGTTCCTCGTTTGAGCTTCCACCTGATACAAATTCAGATTTCGTTTTAGAATTTTTCATATTTTTATCATTTTCTGGTGGAATAAAACCTAAACCTTTCTTTTTGTAGCTACGATTTTGGTTAGGTTTCTTTTGAAAACCAGGACCAGAATTGTAACTCTTTTTCTTGTTTAGACGTTGTTGAATTCTAGAAGTATATTTTTTAGGTTTTTCAAAATTGTTCAAAACTTTTAATTCAGGAATATTAATCTCTACTAGTTTAAAAATTTTGTTGATTATTTCCGTTTTGATGTTCATTATCGGAAACTCTTTGTTGTAATATAATTTGTCAGAACCATTCAAAGTATAAACAACTTCGAATGTTTCATCATCCAAATTTGCTTTCGATAACAAAAATTCTTTACTGTAACATCGTTTGACCGACGAATTTTGACTGTTAACTGACGACTTTGACCCTCCAGACTTAGATTTCGACTCGGACTCCTCATCAGTATCCAACACTTGATCGACCACCTTTTTGATTAGAACAGACTCATGATCAGTATCGGACGAGGTAAACGTCACATCAATATTTTCTGGTAAAACGTCAGTTGTGTCGGTTTTAAGCTGTATATTGACTGCTTTTGCAAGTTGTTCCTCATTTGGTTTCCTAGGTGAATACCCATCCCAAATTGGAGGCGGACACTTGTTATAGCTAACAGTCGGTTTCTTACCACAGTCTTTCTTCTTCTTTAGCTTCTCGTCTTGAAAAACTTCCAAACCTGCAACAGTTGGATAAACACGATCAATGAGATAATCAGAAGTAGTGTAGCTTAACAATAACCTCCTAATTCTCTCATTCTCTATCTTTTCCGTTTCCAACTCTTGCTTCCATTTCGCACTCTCTTCAATGTAGAAATTTATCGCTTTTTGCTTCGACATTAGAGTTGCATTCATCATTGTCAGTGCCTGTTCTCTCTCAGTGTTTGTTGTTTGTAGACCAGTTACTGTTTTGTTCAATACATCGTACGATTCCTTCACATAGTTGAGATTGAACAATAACTGCTCTTTCTTCTTTTCATACTCAGCAATGATGTCATCTTTAGCTGCACAATCCTTGCATGCTTCTAAACATTTCTCACATGGCTTGACAACTTCAACAATCTTTTCCACTTCGATTGTCTTAACAACTTCAATCAATTTTTCTACTTCAATCACCTTTTCCACTTCAATCACCTTCTCTTCTTTCACAGCTTCTGTAATCTTTTCAGCAACACTTTCAACATTCTGAAATTCACCTTCATATTCAGATTGTTGTTCTTTAGCAACTCGTTTTTCCTTCAGTTTCTCCATCCGTTCTGCAAAATATAAATGAAAACTATCAGGAGAAAGATGAGACTTAGCAACATTTATATGTTTTTCCTCATCATCACTACTGCTGTGATCAGGTGATTGATCAAACTGAACAGATTTATCAGAATCACCATCAGAAACACCAGAATCAGATAATGCTTTATCAAATACAACTGGTTTTTCTGAAACAATTTCATTCTGTACACTCTCATCAGAACTCGATAAACTCTCATCTGAACCGTCTGAAATTTCTCCAGATCTTTCTGAAAGTTCATCGGTACTTTCTGAATTTTCATCAGATGATACAGACTTTTCAATCTCACTAGGCACATTCACACCAATCGATTTCATCCAAGTAGCAAACAAATCTGGCTCTCGGACAATCTTGGCAATGAAAGCTTTGTAATCTCCCTTCTCATCCACAAACATATCCCAACTGAAACCTTCTGGTAGTTTCTCATCATCTTGATCGATAATGCGTTCTGCAGTGGCTTCAGATGATATGTAATCACTCCAGCTGAAATCTACAACACATGCTCTTTTGGAATCTTCAATTTTTCTTCCGTGAGCTGTCTGAGGTTCGTGGGATTGACCAACTTGCTGATAGATAGCTTTGCGGTAATAGTCATCTTTCCCGAATGGATTCTGTGCTCCGCTAGCTTCTCTTCCTTTGCACTCCCGCTTGAAATGGCCCTTCTCCCTGCATCGAAAACAAGTAACTTTAGATTTATCAAAACCTAAAGTAGAAACATGTGCATCAAGAAAGTCATTTCTCCCGGTAATGGTTTTGAATTTCTCAGCCCGACGAAGAACACTCGCAAGACACCATTTGATATCCATAAGTTCCATTTCCTCGGCGTCTATTTGGTCATAATCCTCTTTGGTGAGCATAGGATTTCCGATCCGACCAGCAACTAGACTTTCATAAGATAACAGAACTGAACCCAGAAGTGCCATGTGGTCTTTAGCAGTGTCTTCAGAGAAGCTTTGACCTTCTGGAAGGTTGAGAGCTATGTTACACTGAATTATATATCCATTTCCGGTTTTCGTACTCTGAGACTGAAAGCTTGTGTTAGTCTCTTTTGGATTCACACTTGGAAACGATGAAAACCCGCTGCTGCTCTTGTTTGAACCCTGATCAGCTTTCTCAGATGAATCTCCAGCACTGAAGACGGTTTGAATCTTTGGACTTCTTTCAGCTTCAGAAACTGGAACACTACCTTTATAGTACATTTTAACATCCTGTTGACCACCAGGACTGTTCATTCTAGCGATCTTTTGCTGTTCAAGATTCTGAGCCTCTAATTTTTCAATAAATTACCCAATTGTCAGTCCGTCATAAACACCCGTGTTTTTCAATATCATCAAATACGTTCCCCACTCTTTCTGAGGTAACGCGTCAGCCAATTTATCCACATACTCTTCACGTTTTTTATCAACACCAATCATTGTTAATGATCTCACTAAGTGACAATATCTTTCAATCAGCGTCTTAGTATCCTCTCCTGGTAGACTGCTAAAAAGATCAAACTCTTTATTAAGCAATGCCTTTTTGCTTTTAACCATACTCGTACTTCCCTCGAATTTGGTTTTAAGAGCTTCCCATATTGACTTAGCAGTTTTGTCGTGTTCCAACAGAATGAATATATCTTCTTTAATCGCTTGTTGCAATAAACTAATCATCATTTTCTCTGCTCTGTACATTGCACGTTCTTGATCTGTGAATTCAGATATCTGTTTGATAACATTCACCTCTGTTCTTGGTAACACATACTTCTTCAAGATACACTCCCATGATCTAAGATGATTTGCTTGAACCCAGTTTTCAAATCTATCCTGCCACCCGTAGTATTCTTCAATACTCATCAGTTTCGGGGGTTTCTGGGTGGTTCTCGTCTCATTTTCCAGGTTCATAGCTTGAGCAATTGCGGCTGGAGTACTCGGTGTGGCAAACGCGTTGTAAAAATCAGAATCCATGCTCGATCTTGAAATTCCTGATGACATATAAACAAAAAACACAATCAGTTTAAAGATTTATCAAATAATGGAAACGAACTGGTACTCGAACTGATGATCAATTCTGTGCGTATTGAGGGTCTACACACTGAGCGGACAGCGATGACTCGGATCAAATACAGATGACTTGACACTTTTTCGTACAAACTGACGAACTTTCAAATGAACTGATCCTTTGAGAACTGTGAACTCCTAACTGTATGAAATAGAATCGACGTTCAAGTGAATGTGACCTTCCACACGATTTCACGCGACCTGAACACACTTCAAACTGTTTTGACCATTTTCACAATATTCTGAAAACACATACTAAAACATCATTCACATGGGTACCATATTCTAAAAACAATATTCACTACACAAAACATTAAAAAAAACGATTAATATCTCTTCAAAGGGTGGCACCTCACATGTGGGCTGATTATTGGGCCTTTACACTATATAGGGGCGGTGCAATTATATTCAGATAGAGCTTTACAAGATTAATGGTTTGTTAAAAGATTAATGGGTGGTCAAGTGGGGCGGTGGACATGTGGGCGATGCACGGATTGACATACAAAAATGGGATTGGGCCGCTAACAATAGTGGGTGGCAACTCTTTACTTAGATCAATTGTTTGTGGTGGTCTTGGATTGGACCGCAAGTTTTATCCAATGATATTAAAATGGGCGGCACAAATGATGTCAACTAGGTAAAAGGGCGGTGCACATGATGGGCTGACAAAACATTTATGAATTCCGACAAGCTTATAGAAAATTGTTATGAGCGGTCCACACTTTGTTCATATGAGCGGTTCAAGAGTTGTTTTAGGAGCGATTCATCATGTGATCATAAAAGCGATTCACAACTGGTATGAATAAGCGGTCCTTATGAGCGGTTCAGAACATTGACGTATGAGCGGTTCATACAAGTTGCACTAAGAGCGAACCATAACACTTTCATTACAAGCGATCCTCAATCTTTGACCAAAAAAGCGATCCAAACAACAAATTTTGAGCGGTTCACATATGTCCAAATAAGCGACCCACACTTTTTGACGAAAAACCGAACCGAAAATCTTAGATTTCTCCTAAACGGCTAGGAGTTTCGAGCTGAAACTTGGTAGGGTTTTAGATCAGGTATACGCGCACAACATATCCAAAAATCAGCCAAAACGGACCGTGAAATCTTGGTCTGACGTAAGAAAGAAGGTGTAGAAGAAGAAAATGTGACGAAATCCAGCAAATTTCAATAGAACTCCTCCTCATGAAGCTCTGATACCACTTGTAGGATCGGAATCTGACCCGAACGAGTCAATCAGAGGAATTCGATCAGATACAGGTGCGGAAAACAAGTACCTGACGTAGAAACAGCTAGAAATCTCTTTAATATGCTTTTCTGATTGATTTGACACTGATTACACGTGAATCTCACACCGGCAGCACCTCGGTATGGAATTTCTAAAGTTACATTTGGGGGCCTCTCATACGGTATTTATAGGATTCTTGGACCTCTTTTACGGACGTGACGAATAAGCGGTCCAAGACTGTCCGTAAAAGGGGTTCCAGAGTTTAGGTTGTGGACCTCTTATTCGGCATGTCCGAATAAGCGGTCCAAGACTTTAAACCGTCTAAACTCTCCAGTTTTCTTGTAAAACACGCCCTAATCTATACAATACAATGTAAGACCTGATCCTAGACATCTAGACGTAATCAACAGATGTAGTGCACCAACATCGATCCTACAAGTGGTATCAGAGCTCAGGAGGAAGAGTTCTTACCATTTCAGCTGCAATTTCTGATTTCTACACCTTCTTTTCACAATTAAACTTGATTTCACGGTCAAAATGGCTTGATTTTCAAATATAATGTGCGTAACAGTGTTTTAACAAACCCTTGAGAGTTTCAGACATTAATTCGGCTTAAAACTGTTCGAAAGTCTAATTTCGTTTGAAAGTTGATATTATTTCGTTCGAACAATTGCTGTAATTTCGCACGGAATTGGTCGTAATTTCGCTTGAATCTGCTATTTCGTGTGAGAATCTCATACGAAATTAGATTTCGTTTCAAGTTACTTAATTTCGTTTGAAACCAAGGTAATTCCGCACGAAATTATATTTCGTTTGAGTCGTTCGAGCGAAATCACAAATTTGTTTGTAGCTGATTTCGCATCAAGGGTAATTTCGTTTGAGTGGGTAATTTCGTGTGAAAAGGGATATTTCGTGTGAAGATGAATTTCGTTTGAATCTGACTGATTGTGAACCATTGAATACCGAAACATGGAGAACGAGTTTTATAATGCCTTTGCTAGCCCAATGACTATTACTCAAAGTACGATGCTAGAAAATGAGACGGGAACAAATCAAAAACCGCCTAAGCTTATGAGTATTGAGGAGTATAGTGTATGGGCGGAACGTTTTGAAAACTGGGTTCAGGCATATCATTTAGATGCATGGGAACATACTGAATTTCAGTATATTAGACCAGTTGGAAACAATGGGGTGAAAATTGAAATTAGAAATCTGGATTTTGATGAGAAAAAGAAATACAAAATGAAAAATTGATGGTTAGTCTGTTGCAACAAGCGATTAAAGAAGACATTCTGATTCTACTTCAACACAATGGTAGTGCACATTCGATGTGGGTAGAGTTGGAAGCAAAGTTTCTTGGGAGTGATGAAATGCTCAAGAACAAAAAGTCGCTTATGAAGAAAGAATTTGATCTATTCCGAAACCAGACCAATATGGGACAGAAAAACTCGAACACAATTATAACTTCCGTGTTTTCTGTTTCGAATCACTGAATTTGACTTTGACGTAGCCCAGGTGAACAGTATTGACAATGACGGCATACAAGGCTATGGGTGTACTCGAATTAATTATTCTTTTCTTTTTTTGAACCACTAAATATAGGGTTAGATGGAGTTAACGGGGTTAAACCATTTCCTTGGTTAAAGTATACCCCAACACCTAATATGAATTTGAGTTAGATATCTAAGCATAATTATGGTTTTCCTTATTGATTATGGGTTCTAGTTTGTACATTTTTATCATAGTTTACTGGTCTCATTCGACATTGGCCGTATATAACAAACTAAGTAAACAAACAGTAAGGAGATTCATTCAAATAAAACGCTTTAAAAAATAAATATATAGATTATTTTATTTTATTATCGCCACCGTTGATCTCATGGTGCAGAACTAGAAGCAGAACCAGAAGAACGTCTAAACTCTAAACTTAAATGTAATATGCAGATCTCCATCGGAAAATGCAATATGATGGAACTCAACAACATAACGCTCCGATAAATCATATTCTTTGACCACTTCATCGAAGTTTTTGAACACATATACGCCTTGAACCTTATCAAAAGTTAGAGTGGTAATATCATCACCATTTGTGTTCACTAAAAGAACATCGATAGGGGTATTGTTATCTTCTATTATTGGTATTATATCCCTTTCAACGTCTCTCTTTGGCAAACTAAGGTATCCACCTGGTGCTATGTCTTGACTAGTGAGCCTTTTGGATATCATCTTGGACAAATATATATGTCTATACCTTGTAATTTTTTTTAAGTATGAACATGAACATTCAAACACTTATATATTGGGTTATTTGTACTATACGTGAACTAGATTTACGCATGAATAAATCAACCAATCATAATTGTAATGATTTAGGCATGAATAAATCAACCAATCATAAGCGTAATTAATATATTATATATAGAGGATAATTGAATTAAAAACCCATAGTTATTAAGAGAACTCAAAAACTCCTCATTAATGAAGGTTAGGGGACTTTTAACGAAGGAGGAGTAAAAACAGAAAAAAAAATATAATTTTTCAAACATTTCTATTTTCTTCGTATGTTATTATTTAAAAAAAAAAATGCACCCTAAGATCACAAATTTTCTTATCTTTCGTTCGAGTATATTCGACCATATTTTTTCAACTTAAAAAAAAAAGATTTAACGTGTCATACTTTTTTTAATACCACTATTATAGTATTGTGTAACACCCCAAAAAGTGTAAAAATAGTAGTAAAGGGGGACTATGTACTCACCTGGAAGCTAAGCAACACAATTAGATGCATAAACTGTATGTATTGAAGATGTTGGGAGAATCCCAAAGTGTTACCCTATTATGATTGAGTGAATTGATAAGGACTTAAAGTCTAGGTCGTATTGAAATCATAGAAAGTTAGGGATCTCTAAACTGATATGGGAACAATATTGTATGGCAAAAAAGGTGTCAATTATTTATAAAAATAACTGATTTATGAATAAAGATTATTAACTATTTAGTAAAAATAGTTGTTAAATAGAGGGGTTACAAAACACAAGGAATTCAGTTATTGTAAAATAAATCTAACTTATAATAAAATGCTTCAAATAATGCCACATGACATTCTCTCCTTCAACCTCGTAAATTTTATTTATAATTATTTAATAAATTTCTTTTAATATTAACATTAATAACTAATATACAGATATCATTTATTTTTATCCTTATCTTTATCTAAGATTAATAAATAACTTTAATTTTACAATTTAGACCCTTGTTCTTTTACTTTTAACCTAAAGTTTTTCATCTTTTACAATTTAATCCCAACTCTTTTTTATTCAATTTTGGTCCACCATACTTATCATCTTTCCCAAGTTTTTTGTTTTATTCTAAATTTTGTAAGATAATGCACCGCAATGTGCGTGTGGGGTTCAACATTTTTTCGTATATTTTTTCCCGATTTGCACATATATTTTTCTCCGTTTAACAAGTTTGACCAACGCGCAGGTCCTGGATTGACTTAGTTATTTTTTTCTATGTTTTACGTTTCGGTTTAATTTCTCTGCAACGAGCGTTCGTGATTCAAAGATTTCATGTCTGTTTTTCGTTCGGCGTTATTTTTTTCGTTTTTATTTAGTTTGTTTTTACGAGCTTTTTCTGGTGTTGGTGGTCGCTGATAGTGGTATAGCATTGGTACTACTTGACACAATTTTACAACAACCGTGCAACGCAAGGGCTTAATGCTAGTTATTTATAGGGAATATGTCACAGAATAGTAACCAAGTTTCAAAAGTGTTCTAATTAAGTCACTCGTATCGTTTTTGTCTCAATTAGATAGCTTAACATTCAAATCGAGTCATGTCCTTTTTTCTCTGTGTCAAGAAAAAAATGAAGAATAAGATGTTGGGGTCGGATTATTTTAATATATGAAATTATATTTATTAAAAATAAAAACACTTTAATTACATTAAAAATTAAAAAAACAAGTTACAATTCACGTCATCACTCAAAGTTAGCATCAAATAAAAGGGAAAAAAGAAACAAAAATCCACATCACCATGGTTATATATGAAATGGATGAAAAACCCCTTAAATTTAATGAAAAATGAATGTTGAGTGACCTGATTGAAACACTTTTGAAACTTGAGTGACCTAATTGAAACACTTTTAAAACTTGATTACTATTCTACAAAGTTACCCCTTATTTATATAAGTTATCATTTAGTTTGTTCACATGAGGAAAATAATTAATTATCTCTTACAAGTTGATTATTTACAGCGTGAGAAATCATCTATACTATATAATAAAAAGAAACCTGTTTTAGGACACTTGTTATTCTCTCATTTAATTGATTAAAATTATTAATAATACTAATAATAATAATAATAATATTTAATCTAAATTAATACAAATTCTTATTATTAATAATATTTAATCAAATCTAAAATCTAATCTAATACAAATTTTTATTATCAATAATATTTAATCAAATCTAATAAGAATTCATACGAATTCCAAAGTTGATATTAACTTTCAAATAATTAAAAAAATCCACCTAACATCACAAATGTTTCTGTTAAGCTCGATTAATTAATTTGTTCAACTATCACTATTATCTTTCTCGTTTAGTACGGTTAACCGATTTATCATCATACAACCTCCCACCTATTCAATCATATGATTTTTCAATCTTATATCTATACTATATAATAAAAGAAACCAATAAAGGAACACTTGTCATTATTCTAGACCATCATTAATTATATATAATTATTATTTAATTTAAATTATTAAATTAATATGTTTCAAACATTTAAGAAATTACGGATAAAGTTCCATAAAATACCTTTATTATTTATTTATATTAATTACTAGGTTAGAAATTATATCTTAATTCCTTAATTGTAGATAACATTTATTTTATTTAAATTATTAAATTTATAGTAAAATGCACGAATAGTCCCTGTGGTTTTGTAAAATAACACATATAGTCCCCAACTTTTGGATATTACACCGGTGCTCCCTGTGGTTTGACAGTTTGTTACTCGGATAGTCCCTGAAGTGGATGGGGGTTAGTTTTCTCAGTTAAGTGTGTATGAAATGACCTTAATGCCCTTATTATATTAAAAAATATTAAAAGATAAAGTTAACTCAAGTAGCCCCACCCCACCCTCACCCTCACCACTTGCAACTCCCTCATCGATACACGCCTTCTTCATGCATTTTACAAAAGTTGAGGACCGTAGGTGTTATTTTACAAAACCACATGGATTATCCGTGCATTTTACTCTTAAATTTAAAATATGTTTATCTAATTGGATAATTGCTATATCCCTTATCTGGACATTTCAACATTTTTTTAGAACTAATAAATTAAGACCACTATTATTTAAATAAAACTTGGGTTATTAAATGCATGTTCACATGACTGTTAAAACTCGTGAGAAAATCGATGATACAGTCTGTCTTCTAATCGATGGTTCAAATGCTTTCATATTTATAAACTTGACAAACATCACAAGTTTTGATCATGCATGACACAAAATTTTGTTTAGATATCAGTAAAGCGTCTTAAAAATATCGTTTTATAATTGTTAAATCTTCGTTATTAACTATTTGATTTTTTATTTACTTAACCCGTGTAATACACGGGGTTATAATCTAGTTAAAAAATACATGAATTCCAAACAAATAAAGTGTATATTTATCTATTAAATATATAGATTTTATTTATAAGTAACGTAATTATTTATACACTTGATATAAAAGACGGATTTTATAAAATTATAAATATTTAAATAAGTTTTATAATTTTGGGAATTTTTTTTACTATTTATAAGCTTAAAACAAAAATCACTCACAGGTTGCGAAGAAACGATCCACGAGAATGCACTGCACGAAAATGAACGGTTTATATCTGAATAATATACGCAATGTAGAAAAACGAAATACTAAATGAAAGGATAACCTATTGATTTTAGAAAATTAGGTTCTCCTATTTGGGGCTTAAATTATATAGTGTAATCGTTCCAAAAAAAATAATAATAATAATCAAAACAATATATCTTTATTTCTAGAATTATTATACATGGCAAAATCATAATTTTTACAATCCTAGACGCCCAGTCTAGACCTGTATGCGGGGTATATTTTTATTTTCAAAACTCCCCCCCCCCCCCTTGAGGTTTAAAAATTTTAAAAAATAAACTGGCAAATTACCATTTTAGCCCTGAGACACCCCCAGTCTAGGCCTAACTCAGGGCTAAAATGGTAATTTTCCATTTATAAAAGTGTTTTTTAAACCCTTTATATACATACGGCTCATACAGGCATATACTAGACATATAAGAGAAACAAAAAAGACCAATTTACCCATGCGTACATGTTGGTGCATACGTCTGTCGACTTCGTCTTGTATCGAGTCTTGTATTGTAATAGTTAGATCAGGGCACAGAAATCGAGAAATGGATTTATGGGTAATTTCGCATGAAATGACTCTTTGGTCATTTCATACGAAATTAGATAATTCCGCTTGAACCATGATTTCGTTTGAGTTAATTTCGTGCGAAATTAGATTTCGCTTGGACAATTCATGCGGAATTAGCTCACCTATAAATACCTTCAGTGCCTGATTCATTTGTAACGAAATTAGTTCCGACGGCGAAGCTCTGTCGAAGTATCTACAGCATTGTAATTGATCTAATATCAATCAAAAGACAGTTTAAAGTGATTTCTCGTGCAATTCAGCTGAAATAACATTGATACATCTGTTTCCGCCTTTTGTATTGGTGAAGACCTCTTCTGATCGACTCGTTTGGGTCACAAATCGATCCTACAAGTGGTATCAGAGCTCAGGAGGAAGAGTTCTTACCATTTCAGCTGCAATTTCTGATTTCTACACCTTCTTTTCACAATTAAACTTGATTTCACGGTCAAAATGGCTTGATTTTCAAATATAATGTGCGTAACAGTGTTTTAACAAACCCTTGAGAGTTTCAGACATTAATTCGGCTTAAAACAGTTCGAAAGTCTAATTTCGTTTGAAAGTTGATATTATTTCGTTCGAACAATTGCTGTAATTTCGCACGGAATTGGTCGTAATTTCGCTTGAATCTGCTATTTCGTGTGAGAATCTCATACGAAATTAGATTTCGTTTCAAGTTACTTAATTTCGTTTGAAACCAAGGTAATTCCGCACGAAATTATATTTCGTTTGAGTCGTTCGAGCGAAATCACTAATTTCGTTTGTAGCTGATTTCGCATCAAGGGTAATTTCGTTTGAGTGGGTAATTTCGTGTGAAAAGGGATATTTCGTGTGAAGATGAATTTCGTTTGAATCTGACTGATTGTGAACCATTGAATACCGAAACATGGAGAACGAGTTTTATAATGCCTTTGCTAGCCCAATGACTATTACTCAAAGTACGATGCTAGAAAATGAGACGGGAACAAATCAAAAACCGCCTAAGCTTATGAGTATTGAGGAGTATAGTGTATGGGCGGAACGTTTTGAAAACTGGGTTCAGGCATATCATTTAGATGCATGGGAACATACTGAATTTCAGTATAGTAGACCAGTTGGAAACAATGGGGTGAAAATTGAAATTAGAAATCTGGATTCTGATGAGAAAAAGAAATACAAAATGAAAAATTGATGGTTAGTCTGTTACAACAAGCGATTAAAGAAGACATTCTGATTCTACTTCAACACAATGGTAGTGCACATTCGATGTGGGTAGAGTTGGAAGCAAAGTTTCTTGGGAGTGATGAAATGCTCAAGAACAAAAAGTCGCTTATGAAGAAAGAATTTGATCTATTCCGAAACCAGACCAATATGGGACAGAAAAACTCGAACACAATTATAACTTCCGTGTTTTCTGTTTCGAATCACTGAATTTGACTTTGACGTAGCCCAGGTGAACAGTATTGACAATGACGGCATACAAGGCTATGGGTGTACTCGAATTAATTATTCTTTTCTTTTTTTGAACCACTAAATATAGGGTTAGATGGAGTTAACGGGGTTAAACCATTTCCTTGGTTAAAGTATATCCCAACGCCTAATATGAATTTGAGTTAGATATCTAAGCATAATTATGGTTTACCTTATTGATTATGGGTTCTAGTTTGAACATTTTTATCATAGTTTACTGGTCTCATTCGACATTGGTCGTATATAACAAACTAAGTAAACAAACAGTAAGGAGATTCATTCAAATAAAACGCTTTAAAAAATAAATATATAGATTATTTTATTTTATTATCGCCACCGTTGATCTCATGGTGCAGAACTAGAAGCAGAACCAGAAGAACGTCTAAACTCTAAACTTAAATGTAATATGCAGATCTCCATCGGAAAATGCAATATGATGGAACTCAACAACATAACGCTCCGATAAATCATATTCTTTGACCACTTCATCGAAGTTTTTGAACACATATACGCCTTGAACCTTATCAAAAGTTAGAGTGGTAATATCATCACCATTTGTGTTCACTAAAAGAACATCGATAGGGGTATTGTTATCTTCTATTATTGGTATTATATCCCTTTCAACGTCTCTCTTTGGCAAACTAAGGTATCCACCTGGTGCTATGTCTATACCTTGTAATTTTTTTTTAAGTATGAACATGAACATTCAAACACTTATATATTGGGTTACTTGTACTATACGTGAACTAGATTTAGGCATGAATAAATCAACCAATCATAATTGTAATGATTTAGGCATGAATAAATCAACCAATCATAAGGGTGTACGGGGCGTTCGCGGGGTGGGGTTGTGGTGACCCTTGTCCCCGATCGGGAACACCGCCGCCATCAAAGCGGGGACCCGAATCGGGTGGGTCGATCGGCGTGGACTTGCCGCTTGCTTTGGCACGATTTTCGAAAGAAGACCGTTTGACAACGGTCATTTTTATAAAAAAAAAATTCAACTTTTTTAAACAATATATATCTAACCAACCTAAATCAATTTTTTTACCACACTCACCACTCTCAAACTCACACCAAAACTCTCAAACTCAAATCTTTCAAATACAAAATGGATTCCAAGCTTCCGTTTCTTTCTACCCTACCCGACTTTCCCGACGATGGAGATGCATCGTCAAGCGATAGTAGCTTAATTTTCTTCCAAAATCTCATCCAACAAGCGGAGCTACTAGACACGGCATCGTCTAGTAAAAAAAATTATGTCCGTCGAGATCGTGAGGGGGGCCATGAGACACTCATGGCCGATTATTTTGATGAAAATCCAAAATTTAATGACGATACTTTTCGTCACAGATTTCGTATGTCCAAGTCTTTGTTCCTAAAAATTGTTAGTGACGTGGAAGCGTGACGGGTGGTCCTTTGGACAACCCTTAAGCATGTTAAAAGACGAAATAGTCCTCCACTTAATCGTGTAATTATCTTGAATTAGATAACTACAGTGCTATTGTTTCAGGTGCGGTTTAGGAGCTAAAAGATGGATTAAACGCAGCTTTGGAGGCTTTGGTGAAGAACGGGTCGAGAGTGGAACAAGAGATGAAAGAAAGAAGAAAACTCAGGTCATCACCGTAAATTACGGTCCCACCGTAATTTACGGTGGACCTGAAAAACAAAAAAAATCCCACCGTAACACAGATGATTCTCACCGTAACATTTTTATGCTCACCGTAAATTACGGCATTTACGGTGATGCCGTAATTTACGGTGGAGTCTGCGATCCAAAGTTGTAACTGCCACTTTTAAGTTAGATTTGGGGTGTCTTTTCACTATCTCTCATCATTGGACGGTTCTAGGACATCATTGGGGCGATTTTGGAGAACTTGTTTGGTTGGTGAACATTTCTTATCATTCGGTTTGTGCTTTTGATTCGTATGAACAATAGTTTGATTATGATGATGATTCACCGAGCCATGTCCGGCTAAACTCTTCGGTGATCATCTTAGGTGAATGTTTCTTGAACTTTTGTGTGTTTAATTTCTGAATTTCTAGAATGATATCTTGCGTTGCTTGAATGTCATGGTGTATGTTTGATTGTTTGTAGTTTGTTAATCAATATTGCAATTTCTAGTCTTAATCGTACGTTCTTGGTGCCGTTGGCAATCGAGATATCACGGGAAGGGTTAGGGTTGGTTATTGATTAATTGGTCATCGGGAAACAACCTCGCGTTTATATAATCCGAGTACTTTGTTCTCTTTTATCACTTCAATCATCTATACACGAGTTATGTCTATGTAACTCTTTCTAGTGGAATTACACACAATTGTTTAAAGAAACTGAAACCTAAGGTGATCATTGTTCTCTCCTAATTTGTTTTACAACCAACTTTGATTTGAATTAGTTTTTAATTTAGTTTTCTAAACCAACAATCCACACTCTTGAATTTTAATTTTCTGCAATTTAGTCTAATAATTAGTTTAAGTACAAAGCTATACATTCAACACATCTTCCACATACTCCCTGAGCTCGATACCCTACTACCACTATCTATAGTTGTTTGGGGATTAAATTTGCGTGACCCACGACATCACGTCAAATTTTGGCGCCGCTGCCGGGGAGTAGTGCGCAACGTGTGTTAGTTTAATAGTTTTGTTTGTTATTTTCGGGTTTACGTTGGTTGTGTTTAGTGTGCAGGTACTTTAGGTGTATGCATACTAGAGGCTCTCATAGGTCATCACCGCTATCGTTTGATCCGGAAATTGAAAGAACGCTAAGACAAAACCGAGTTTTAGTGCGAGAAAACAAAATCATTGGTTCACCCACTTCACCCATTACACCAAGAAACATCATGGCTGATTCTCAGATTCCACCTACAACCAGTCAAACAACTTCATCCTTTATACCTACTTCCACCCAACCATCACCAAACACCACATTACCTAATACCACTGCTGAATTTACACCATCCAATGTCACCCAACCAATCACCACTCAAACTGAGCCTACCATCACCTACGATCCATCCACCACAATCCCACCATTATCACACTTCTTTCCCCCAACTACAGGTCAATCATCATCCACCTTCACAATTGCACCCAATTCAACTATCGTGCATACTACTTTATCTTTTAGACCACAACAACAACAATCGGGCTTTCAGTATTCGACCATCCCATTTGGGCAGACCTCGGGAATTCAAGGAGATGGTTATGATGAGGGATTTGAAGATTATGAGGGTTATGAAGATGATGGGTACGGATATGGAGGTTATGGTGATCAAGGGGAGTTTGGGTATTTGCAAAGTCAATCTCAAGGGATGGCAAGTGTTGGTGGAATGCCACAACAACAAATTATACCACAACACATTCGGCCAAGACCACAAGGGCCACCGATACAACAACCTATTCCATTGCAACAAGTTCGGCCACAACATGTACAACCACAATTTCAAAGGCCGATTCAATACCCACCGATGCCCCAACAACCAATTGCACCACAAGGGCCTATACCAAGACCAATGGGTCCTATTCGTCCAAGGGGTCGATTGGGTGTTCCAAGAAGGCATCTTAGGGAACAAGCAAGGGGAATAGAGGCACATTTCAGGCCAATCATTACTCAAAACCCTTCACCGGTGGTCATTCCTCACAACAACCAAGGGAGAACTTTTGAAGTAAGAACAAACTCGTTGCAAAGTTTACCGAAGTACAAAGGGTTAGCAACGGAGGAGCCGTATTTCCATTTAGAGGCCTATGACTCAATTTGCAACACTTTTGGGAGTCAAGGTTTTTCGGCCGATGAAGTCAAGTTAGTCTTATTTCAGTTTTCTTTGGAGGATAAGGCAAAGAAGTGGTTCTACACTTTGCCTTCGGCATCTATTTACACTTGGGGGGAAATGCAACAAACTTTCTTAGACGAGTTCTATACCGCCCAAAAGACCAATGATGCTAGAAAGGGGTTGAGGAGCTTCCAACAACAACATGGTGAGATGTTCCATGAAGCGTTTGAACGATTCAATATGATGATTAAAAATTGCCCTCACCATGGGATTGAATTGTGGGAGTTGATGAACGCCTTTCATGAGGGGTTGAGTGCCGAAGATGCTCGCGATTTGATGTCCATTACCGGTGGGACTTTTGGAACAAACTATGAGAATGAAGATTGGGAGTTCTTGGAAAGCATGGCAACTACATCAAAGAGGAAAGCTCAAGCCTCAAGAAGAGCCCGACCGACCACTAACCGACCGCAAGTGCACGCCATAGATGATGGTAATGTTCAAACCACTAACCAAATATATAATGTTTGTGCTTTGTGTAATGAAATAGGTCATGCGGCTGAAAATTGCCAAGGGATGTTGGACGGGCAATACGAGGAAGTCCATGCGGTTCAAGGTCAAGGTCAAGGAGGAGGTGGTAGGAACTACAACAACATGAATTCTAATACCTACCACCCCGGATTGAGGAACCATCCGAACTTTAGATATGGGAACCCTTCAAATCAAGCGAACCCAAATTTTCAAGGTAGCCAAGGTAATTTTGGTTCACGCCCATCTTACAATAATCAAGTGGATACCGAGGCGGAAATAACCAAGGTTATCAAAAGCAATACCAAACGGGTCAAGAACAAGGGGGGCCTTCGGGTGGAAACGAGGTGATGGAGATGCTAAAGAGCATGCAAATGGAGATGCAAAAACGGAACCAACTAGACGAAGTGCGAATGCAAAAAGATGAGGTTCGTGATAAAAGCATCCAATCACTAACAACCCAAATGGGTCAATTAGCAACCGATGTGGCGGAATTGAAGAAAGGAAAGGGTCAACTTCCAAGCGACACTAAGGTAAACCCTTCACATGGTTCGTCACGAGGTAATGTTAACATTAATCATGTTAGTGTTTTAAGAAGTGGGAAAGAATTTAAAGCCAATTTGTCATCCGAATTGGTTGAGGGGGTGGTTGAGGATATCACGGGAATTGAAAGTGATGATGAACTTTCACCGGTTAAACCAAAAGAAACAATTGTTAAAAAACCGGGTTTGGGTGAAAGTGAAAAGAATGAAAAAGTTGAGGGTGAACCGAGTCAAGTTCCATTTCCATCGGCTCTACTTGACCCGGGAAAGAAAAATTTTATTGTGTCGAGAGGTCCTCAAAAAGAGGAGATGTGGGATATGTTCAAACAAGTAAAAATAAATCTCCCACTCCTCGATGCAATAAAACAAGTCCCCGCTTATGCAAAATTCTTAAAAGAATTATGTACACAAAAAAGGCAAAACAAAAAGAAAGTGCCTAAGCGGGTGGATTTGACCGGGCAAGTGAGTGCGGTGTTGAATGGGGAGCTTCCTCCTAAGCTCCAAGATCCGGGCACGCCATTGATTAATGTACAAGTTGGTAATTTTCAAATGGCTAAGGCGTTGCTAGATCTCGGAGCCGGAGTTAGCGTTTTACCGGGGGGCTTATACGACCAATATGACTTTGGTCCATTAGCAAGGGTGGAGACGACGGTTGTTTTGGCCGATTTGTCTCATAAGTTGCCTCGGGGTATGGTTCAAAACGTAATTGTAAAAATTGATGAGTTTTATTACCCGGTGGACTTTTTAGTTTTGGATTACTCATCGGCGGACCCTAAACAACAACAAAATATAATTTTGGGTCGGCCATTTTTAAGCACCGCACATGCTATTATTGATTGTAGATTTGGTACAGTTGATATGGCGTTTGGAAATCGAAAAATGCGTTTGAATGTTTTTACTAACAATTCTAACGCTAATGGTGTTGATGAGTGTTTCATGGCAGACATAGTAGATGGATGCAACCCGCATGAGTATGAGGAGGATGGTTTGGATATTTGCCTGTGTGATTTTGCTGAACAGGTACATGCTTATGCACTACGGGTTGAAGAGGAAGCACAAGATGCTATGGCAATGAAGGAAGGTAGACCACCATGGACCCACCAATTCGAGGGTCTACCGGTGGAGATCGATTCGGGTACTAAACCATCATTGGAGGAACCACCAAAGTTGGAGCTCAAGGACTTGCCTAGCCATTTGAAGTACGTATTTTTAGGGGATAATGACACTTTACCGGTCATTGTTGCCTCTAATTTGGAGTTGGCACAAGAGCAAGCATTAATGGAAGTTTTAAAAGCGAACAAGGGTGCTATTGGGTGGACGATTGCCGATCTCAAAGGAATTAGTCCATCCATCGTCATGCATAAAATTATCACGACCGAAGACGCCAAACCGTCACGAGAAGCTCAAAGGCGGTTGAACCCGAACCTAAGGGAGGTAGTTAAAAAGGAGGTAATTAAATGGTTGGATGCGGGAATCATCTATCCGATTTCGGATAGCGCTTGGGTGAGTCCCACCCAAGTTGTGCCTAAGAAGGCCGGCATTCAAGTAGTCAAGGATGAAAGTGGTGAACAAATTGCCACCCGACCGGTTACCGGGTGGCGGGTGTGTATTGACTACCGAAAACTGAATGCCGCCACTTCTAAGGACCATTTCCCGCTACCTTTCATTGACCAAATTATTGAAAAATTGTCGGGTCAAAAATATTATTGCTTCCTAGATGGGTATTCGGGTTATAATCAAATCGCCATACACCCGGATGACCAACACAAGACCACCTTCACATGTCCATATGGCACCTTTGCGTTTAGGCGAATGCCATTTGGCTTGTGTAATGCTCCGGCAACGTTCCAACGATGTATGATGAGTATTTTCTCGGACATGGTTGGAGAGTCGCTCGAAGTATTTATGGATGATTTCTCCATTTTTGGCACTACTTTTGATGCTTGTCTCAACGAATTGCAAAAGGTTTTGAAAAGGTGCGTTGAGAAAAATTTAGTGCTAAGTTGGGAGAAAAGTCATTTCATGGTGCAAGAGGGCATTGTGTTGGGACACGTGATTTCGGAGAGGGGGATGGAGGTGGATAAGGCAAAGATACGGGTAATATCATCTTTGCCACCTCCTAAAAATGTTAAGGGTGTAAGGTCATTCTTGGGACACGCGGGTTTTTATCGACGTTTCATTAAGGGTTTTAGTGTTATCACCAAACCCTTATGTAATTTGTTATTAAAAGATGTCCCGTTTGATTTTACTAACGAGTGTATGCAAGCTTTCACTGTTTTGAAGGAACACTTGGTCAAGGCACCGATATTGCAACCACCCGATTGGTCAAAGCCGTTCGAAATAATGTGTGATGCAAGCGATACCACTATTGGTGCAGTTTTGGGTCAACGGGTTGACAAGAAACCGGTGGTTATTTACTATGCAAGCAAAACTTTATCCGAAGTGCAACTTAACTACACCACAACCGAGAAGGAATTACTAGCGGTGGTGTATGCTTTGGATAAGTTTCGCTCGTATATTTGGGGAAGCAAGGTAGTGGTTTATTCAGATCATAGTGCAGTTCGGTATTTGATGGAGAAAAAGGATGCGAAGCCGCGATTGATTCGATGGGTCTTATTATTACAAGAGTTTGATCTAGAGATCCGAGATAAGAAGGGAAGCGAGAATGTAGTAGCGGATCATTTGTCTCGGATTCCGGTAGAAGGGATCGACGATGTAAGTGAGATTAATGAAAGTTTCCCCGATGAGCAGTTGTTAGCCGTTTCCACTTTCGTTGCACCGTGGTACGCTCATTATGTCAACTATTTAGCCACGGGTGCCATTCCAACTCATTGGACCAAAAAGCGTCGTCAACAATTTATGGTCCAAGTAAAGCAATATATTTGGGATGAGCCGGATCTCTTCAAGATCGGACCGGATCAGGTTATACGGAGGTGTGTGCCCGAGAAGGAAGTGTTGGAAATCTTAACGCATGCCCATTCGTCCGCTTGCGGGGGTCATTTTAGTGGGCATAAAACGGGCTATCGGGTACTTTCTTGTGGGTTTTATTGGCCCACTATTTTTAAGGATGCAATTGAGTTCGCCCGGAATTGTGTAAATTGCCAAAAGATGGGTAGCATATCGAAGAGGGATGAGATGCCACTACAACCAATCTTGGTTGTAGAGATATTTGATGTATGGGGAATAGATTTTATGGGTCCGTTTCCGAATTCGAATGGCTTTCTTTATATTCTCGTGGCTGTGGATTATGTCTCGAAGTGGATTGAGGCTATTGCAACACGGACAAATGACCATTCGGTTGTTTGTAAATTTGTTCAATCCAACATCTTCTCTCGCTTTGGAATCCCGCGGGTTATTATCAGTGATGGTGGTTCACATTTCAAGAACTTCAATTTCGGAAAATTATTGAAGAGGTATAGCGTGAACCACCGAGTCGCCACACCTTACCATCCGCAAACGAGTGGACAAGTCGAAGTGTCCAACCGTCAAATCAAGGAGATCCTCATGAAGACGGTAAGAACGGATAGAAAGGATTGGTCGAGCAAGTTGGATGATGCTTTGTGGGCGTACCGTACGGCCTACAAGACTCCGATTGGCACAACACCTTACCGGATGGTGTATGGTAAGGGTTGTCATTTGCCAATGGAGTTGGCGCATCGGGCGCATTGGGCGATCAAGACAGTCAACACGGATTACGATGAGGCGGGTAAGTTGAGGAAGTTGCAATTGAGCAAGATAGAAGAGATTCGAGATGAGGCGTACGAATGTGCATCGGCTTATAAGGATAAACTAAAGAAAGTGCATGATGCGAAATTGCGCAAGAAAACGTTCGAAGTGGGGCAGAAAGTTTGGTTGTACAACTCACGATTGAAGATGTTTGCAGGCAAGCTTAAAAGCAAATGGATGGGTCCGTATGTTATTCGAAGAGTTGGGCGATTTGGTGATGTGGACATCCAAGATGAGCAAACGTTGAAACAACAAACGGTGAACGGTCACCGCTTGAAGCCGTACTTGGAGGGAAATGACATCAACAATTTGGAGCTTGACAAAGCGGGCTATATCTTACGCCCGGTCGATGAGGAACAACCATGACAGGCCCAGGTTTGGTGGTAGTGTACATAGTAGTTTTGTTTTGTTTTGTTTGTATATTTGCACAATTGCCATAGTTTCTTGAAGCCCGTGTTCGAAACAAGTGTGGGGATGTTCGGGTCACGAATTGCTCTTACATTGTGTTGAGGACAACACGGGATTTTTGAGGGGGTAGGGTAATTTTTACAAAGTTTTTGAAAAAATAAAAAAAAACATAAAAAAAAATCGAAAAAGTTAAAAATCTAAAAAATTTTCACATTAAACCTCAATTTTTGACAAAGGAAAGTTGCCCAGTGTTCACCGTAAATTACGGTGAAGCCGTAATTTACGGTGGTTGTTCAAATGGGTTGGGTTTACGGTGAAAGTCTCCTGAGTTACGATGGAGAATTGAGGATCAGTGATTACCGTAAATTACGGTAATACCGTAATTTACGGTGGAAATGGGAATTGTTTGGGGTTTTACGGCGCAAGTCTACTGTGCTACGGTGGAGAGTTGAACTTCAGGTCTCACCGTAATTTACGGTGAGACCGTAAATTACGGTACGCAGGTGATTAATGTCCGTCGGTAGGGGTTCCGCTTTTATATAAAATATATATATATATATATAATAAAACGAAATCTGGTCACGTGAAAGTTAACCCCAGCCACATATTCTTTCCATTCTTCATCCTTCTATCACCGTCATCTTCTTCTTTCTCTCAAGACCCACCACAACCTCCATAGTTCTTCCACCTTCAATCTTTCCTAATTCCTTCAATTTCTGTCCAAATCAAGTGGAATTTTGGTCTAACTTGACTAATTTTTCACAAGCTTTGTGATTGTGAGGAGAGATTTCAGAGAAAACGAAATTTTGGGGTCCGAATTCGAAACCCTAGTTTGAGATAATTTGGGGGTTTTGGGATTTTTGGTTTCACAAGCACTCTTCCATCTTGAAACAAGGTATGAACGCTTATTTTGTTATATTGTGGTGATACATTGTGAAAAGTAAGGTGATTTAGGTTATTTTCTCTTGCCCACTTGCTTGTTGTTAAGAGATGATTATGAAATTGATTATTGAACGTGGTTTGTGGTTGTAGATGTAGGATATGTGGTTAAAGTAGTGAACTTTTGGGATGTTCTACATTGTAGAGACATCATGCCCAATTTTTGAAAAATTCTTGATACACTTTTGGTTCACTAATATCTACAACCATGATAACAAGCAAGTGTGGGGATGGTTTTGAAGAGAGGGTTTAATTTGTTGTTTGTTTTGTTGCTTGTTTCATGTGTGTAGGAAATGGCAAAGACAAAGGAACAAGCGGGATCAAGCTCATCTTCATCGAAAGGCAAGGGAAAACAAAAGGAGCAACCATCAAAGAAGAGGCAATATCTGGGTAGGGTTAGTGAAAGCGAAAGTGAAGGCGAAGAAGAGGGGGCGTTAGACCCGAGTGAAAAGCCGCTATGGAACTCGGGGTCTTTGGATGATCAACCCGAGATTTGGCAGCCAACACTTTACAATGATTGCATGAATAAGTTGAAAAACAAGGCAGCCGCGTTTATTTGTGAGAAAGAAGTTGATGAGCCCCAATTTGGTCAGTTCGGGGTGTTTGCTAAGTTTCGCGCTTTAGGTTGGGAAGGGGCGCTTAAATGCTTCGACAAAGACAAGAGTAATCTGTTCATGACGGAGATACAAGAGTGGATGGCAACGCTAAAATGTCACAATTTCAACAAGCCATCACAAATGAAGTTGATCGGGATGGTACATGGGGTACCGGTGGAGATGTCGTATGATACACTGAAGAAGCTTGGAAAGTATGACAGTCTTCCATCTAGGGAATACATGGTGCCCACACTTGATGACTTATTTCTTAAACCAGAAAAGCATGTTAGGTGGAACGACATGTTGGCAGCATTGTTTTTGCCCGGTAGATACAGTGGTATTCTATACCGGAAGAACTTGAAGATTGAAGCTAAATTGCTGCATACAATCTGCCTTCTCAATGTCATTCCAAGAAGGGGAGACAAAGAACAGGTGAGGTACCCAGAGATACCCGTTCTTTATTCGTTGATGCATGGGTCCCCACGCTTCCCGATACGCTACCTTATCATGCACCACTTATGGATATGCCGGAACAAATATGGAAGAGACATCGTCCCGTACTGTCGCATAATTACGGGTTTGATGAAACAACAGAAAGCGTTAACATCCGAAGACCGAGGTTTGACGAAAAGGCACCAGCCGTTTACATTGGATAGGTTGGGGAATGTTTGGACGTACACTCAGTCGGAACGTTATCATAAGTTGAAATCTGAAGGTCAAAGGTGGAGGGCATTAAAGTTGAATGCAAGAGAGTTGTTACCGGGAGAGCCGGATGAGCCGGAGAGTGATGTAGAAATGGTTCCGAGCGGGGACGAGGATTATGCGGACGAGCCGCATGGTGGTGCAAATGTTGGTCTAGGGGGTTTTGGTGGAGGTCACGGTGGTATGTTCTACGACTATGCGCAACAACCTTATGAGCCGGGGTGGGCTTATAGTGGTTCAATGCAAGAGGTGATTGAAAGTCAACGTCCGCCGGCATCTATTTTTGATACATGGTCGGGGCCGGAGAGGACGTTGTATGATCAAAACACGAGGAATAGTGCAAGCATAGAGCGGTCGTTAAAACATAGCTTCGATCGCAATGAGTCATGGAACCGTACCCACGCATACTCTCGAGAGGTGGATGCTAATAATAGATATCATGATGATCAAATGAGGCGGATGCATGCGGATTGGCATGCCGGAAGGCCGGTTGTTGAAGATCCACAACATGTGGACTATGCTTCATTGCCGCCTTATGATGGTAGCATTTCATATCCGACTCCACCACTCCACCATTCTCAGTGGCTTGACCCAAGGCAACAGGAGGGAGTACAACAACAAGCAGGAAGTAGCAGTGGCGCATTCGGATTTGGAGAGTGGAATGATATGATGTCATCCATCTTCGGACCTCCGGGACCGTGCTACTATTAATCAGGTGGTATTTTCTCTTGTGTATAGTTTGTACATATTTGTTGATTTTATGTTGGTTATGGTAGGGAGGATGGGTGGTGTTTGATTATGTGGTTGATTGTTGGGTTGGTGTTTGTTGGTGGTGTCGTGTTAAAAAAAGAAAAACATAAAAAATATATATATAAAAAAGAAAAATACAAAAAGAAATTTGGGGTTTGAGGAAACAAGCTTTTGTTGATGGTGATTGAGTTTAGTGATCAAAGCCTCCCAAAGCCATACATTGGGGTCAATGTATCCCAAGTGTGGGGATGGGGGAAATTTTGAGTTTTTTTTTGAAAAATTTTGAACCAAGCGAAATGATGTGAAATTTTGAACGCCCTAACTTAACCCCAAGTTGATGCACCGGCAACCCTTGATACCTTTTTCGTTCTTGGTGAGAGTTGTAGCCACACTTGTACATAAATAATTGTCTTTGATGAGAGTGGCTACGGGTGGGGGTGCATTAGAACTTGTGCTTGAATGCGATTTGAATCCTTAGTTAAACATGAATGTAGAAAGGATAAGGGCATTAGGTAGCCTTGTCGATGGTGTGAGCGAGTGTGGGACTTGGGGGGTTGGACCTCATAAGTATATATATGAGCATGGTAGTGAGAGGGGCGGGGGTTTGGACATTTAGTTGCCCATTTTGTGCCTGTGAAGCTTATCATTTGTTTCCCCTAGGTACTTCCTTAAAATTTACCCAAATTTGACCCGGTCTTATAGTATTAGTGATAGTATTAGTAGTTTTGCTAGTTTGAAGTAGATATGGTTAATGCGTTTGCGTATGGTTGCTTGAAAAAAAAAAAAAGAGAAAAGCAATGAAAAAAAAAGGACTTAATTGTCTTGTATATAGTAGTGCGTTTGTTTGTAGTTTGTTTTTGTTTGTAATAAAAAGACCGGGTCGAATTTTCGCTACTTCATATTATTCCATTTCCTACCTATACACCTAGCCGCGTTACAACCTTGAAGTCCCTTTGATTTGCATTCATGTTTGACCCATTGTAGGAGAATGATCGATTTAGGTACAAGCTTATGATTGTGCAACCACCCGTTTGCCTAGTGTGTGTCTAGCTTATCTTTGCTAGTTTTCACTTGTAGCCGAGAGGAGAGAATTTGAGAGGGGTGCATTGCTTGGGTGTTAAAAAAGGGGTTGGTAAAGAGATTGCATGTTTTGCTTGGTTTGATTTGATCACTTGTTTTGAAATCATTTGGATGAGTTGCTTGGGACAAGCAACGGTTAAGTGTGGGGATGTGACGGGTGGTCCTTTGGACAACCCTTAAGCATGTTAAAAGACGAAATAGTCCTCCACTTAATCGTGTAATTATCTTGAATTAGATAACTACGGTGCTATTGTTTCAGGTGCGGTTTAGGAGCTAAAAGATGGATTAAACGCAGCTTTGGAGGCTTTGGTGAAGAACGGGTCGAGAGTGGAACAAGAGACGAAAGAAAGAAGAAAACTCAGGTCATCACCGTAAATTACGGTCCCACCGTAATTTACGGTGGACCTGAAAAACAAAAAAAATCCCACCGTAACACAGATGATTCTCACCGTAACATTTTTATGCTCACCGTAAATTACGGTGATGCCGTAATTTACGGTGGAGTCTGCGATCCAAAGTTGTAACTGCCACTTTTAAGTTAGATTTGGGGTGTCTTTTCACTATCTCTCATCACTGGACGGTTCTAGGACATCATTGGGGCGATTTTGGAGAACTTGTTTGGTTGGTGAACATTTCTTATCATTCGGTTTGTGCTTTTGATTCGTATGAACAATAGTTTGATTATGATGATGATTCACCGAGCCATGTCCGGCTAAACTCTTCGGTGATCATCTTAGGTGAATGTTTCTTGAACTTTTGTGTGTTTAATTTCTGAATTTCTAGAATGATATCTTGCGTTACTTGAATGTCATGGTGTATGTTTGATTGTTTGTAGTTTGTTAATCAATATTGCAATTTCTAGTCTTAATCGTACGTTCTTGGTGCCGTTGGCAATCGAGATATCACGGGAAGGGTTAGGGTTGGTTATTGATTAATTGGTCATCAGGAAACAACCTCGCGTTTATATAATCCGAGTACTTTGTTCTCTTTTATCACTTCAATCATCTATACACGAGTTATGTCTATGTAACTCTTTCTAGTGGAATTACACACAATTGTTTAAAGAAACTGAAACCTAAGGTGATCATTGTTCTCTCCTAATTTGTTTTACAACCAACTTTGATTTGAATTAGTTTTTAATTTAGTTTTCTAAACCAACAATCCACACTCTTGAATTTTAATTTTCTGCAATTTAGTCTAATAATTAGTTTAAGTACAAAGCTATACATTCAACACATCTTCCACATACTCCCTGAGTTCGATACCCTACTACCACTATCTATAGTTGTTTGGGGATTAAATTTGCGTGACCCACGACATCACGTCAAAGCGTATGACGAGTGGTTTAAAGAAGGCTTAGACGGGAGAATGAAGAAAAGTTTCACACCGTTGCAAAAGGTTACTTCGGCAATTAAACAACTTGCAACCGGTAACCCACCAGACGAGGGGGACGAGTATTTAAATATGTCTGAAAGGACCTCTCGTGAGTGCCTTGAATATTTCTGCGAGACGGTCTGTAAAAGGTATGGCGGTGAATTCCTACGTAGACCAACGAGCCACGACGTCGCGCTATTGTATCAGGCTCATGAGGAGAGGCATCACCTACCTGGTATGTTGGGTAGTCTGGATTGTACACACTTCGTCTGGAGAATGTACCCCACAGAATTGCGTGGACAATACATGAGAGGCGATCATCAATACCCGACGGTTATGTTAGAAGCGGTGGCGTCTCAAGATTTGTGGATTTGGCATGCTTTTTGTGGCCCGGCGGGTTCACAAAACGACATCAACGTGCTGCAACAATCTCCATTATTTCTTGCTCAACGAAATGGAACGGCGCCAAATTGTCCATTTCAAGTGAACAACCACTTATACAAACGCGGGTATTATCTTACTGATGGGATCTACCCTACCTGGTCCGTGTTTGTGAAGTCTTTTCCATATCCACACGACCCGAATGAAAAAAAGTTCAAGAGGCAACACGAGGCCGCAAGAAAAGATGTGGAACGGGCGTTTGGTGTGTTAAAGTCGAAGTGGGGAATACTAAATCGTCCAATGTGTTCGAAAACGGTGAGAAAGATAAGGTCCATCGTGTATACGTGCCTTATTTTACACAACATGATTATAAAAGACGACAGAAGGGCGATAGCACCGGTACATATTCAAGATCCTCTAGTCGAACCCGTCTTCGATGATACAGCTTATACGGAGCTCATTGACGAAGACACGCATTGGAGACTAAAACACGATCTCGTTGAGCATCTCGGAAGTTTAGATCTACCTCACCTTGAAGTTGATTCGGACGACGAGTAGTTTGTTTTTATATTTTTCTAGTTTGAATGTATTTTTTTTTCTAGTTTGAATGTATTTTTTTTTAATTTAATGAAATGTCTTTTATTTAATTTTTATTTTTATTAATATTTTTTTAATTTGTAAACATGCATAATTTTACAAAAAAAAAAAAAAAAAACACCCAACTCCCCTAAGAGGGGAGTGCCGCCATCAAAATGGGGTGTTAGGGGAGTTTAAGAGGGGAGTTGACGTGGCACTGATTGATTGGTTGGGCGTAAGAAAGGGGACTCACCTCTTAGGTGAGCACCCCTTACACCCTAACACTGTGTTCCAGAGTTTACTAACGGAAGGAAAGGAAAGGAAACAAAAAGAAAGTAAAAATATTTTGTGTTCCAGAGTTTCATTTAAGGAAGGAAAAGAAAGGAAAATAAAACATGTCGTGTTCCCGAGTTTCATTTAAGGAAGGAAAAGAAAGGAAATGACAGGAAAACTAGGCTAAATTCTTTAATTTTTCTTTCCTTCCGATTCGGGAGGAAACGGTGGGAAAGACATCTTTTTTTTCCTTTCTTATCCTTTCCTTTCTCACTTTTGCTTTCTCTTCTTATCCCTCATTAAGTTAACTCGGGAACAGAGCGTAAGTGTAATTAATCTATATAATAAAAGAAACCAAATTGTGGACACATGTCACTCTATGGGGTGTTCTCAATAGAGTTTCCCGCTAAAAAATATATTTATCCTATTTATCTCTACTTAATCTAATCTTTATCTAATATTTAAATTAAGTAATAAAAAATAATAAATATCACATGCAATTAAAACATATCTTTTTAAAATACATTAGTTAAACCAAATAAGGTAGTTTTCTTTTTGAAAGGCAAATAAGCCAAATTTTATATATATCTACGAAACAGTCATCTTCTTCATATAGGAAAATATTTTTTTTTTACTATAATTACAAATTTGAAGCTAAATATTATCCAAATATAAACAAAAGTAGATTTCTTTTTGAAAGGCAAATAACCCGAATTTTATATATAAATGTGATAGGTAATTTAAAATTATAATCCTCTGATTAGTTGATAAGCATAAAATTATTTATAACACCAAATTGTGTTAACGAAACTCCATATATTATTAAGCTTTCACACACCTACCATACGAGGAAATGTAATAAAGATCAAATCTCAAATTTGTTTTTTCTTTTAAAAAAACCTATCAACACTAATACATTATCAATGGGGTGGTGGTCCATTGGGAAATGCGAAACACTTAGGTTTGGGGGAGTGAGGTCTTGGGTTCAAGTCCCACACATGACACGGATTAAAAGAAATTTGTCATTAAAAAATATATTAAATTGTAAGTTGTTACGGTGCAAGAGATTTATTTTTAAAAAAAAAAAATAACGTAACACACGTAAAATAACAAAAATGCAACATATGAATAACTCTTTTGTAGGTGATGAGGAAATAACTTTTATCTAACATTTAAGATGGTATTATATATATTACCTTAAAGATGTATACATTATTAATGTGTCTTTTAACTTTAATTTTTTAAACAAAAAAAGTTATTTTCTTACAATCTGCACCCCCGACAATGCTTATACAAATGTTGTCGAGAAGCCTAAATTTAAAATGTAATTGTTGGATTATCATATATCCAATATGATACCTAAAACAACAAATTCTAACAATATATCATTATCAAATTTTTCAAAATCTATTACATATGATCTATAAAATAAAACACGAGCAACAACATTTACCAATAAAACAATATTCACTCCCGTGTATCACACGGGAAATAACCTAGTATATTATACATAGAGGATAATTGAATTAAAAATCCATAGTTACCGAGAGAACTCAAAAACTCCTCATTAATGAAGGTTGGGGGACTTTTAAGGAAGGAGGAGTAAAAACAGAAAAAAAAAATATAATTTTTCAAACATTTCTATTTTCTTCATATGTTATTATTTAAAAAAAATTGCACCATAAGATCACAAATTTTCTTATCTTTCGTTCGAGTATATTCGACTATATTTTTCAACGTAAAAAAAAAAAGATTTAACGTGTAATACTTTTTTCAATACTACTATTATAGTATTGCACATATGCAATACTATTTAGTTTTAGGGTTTAGGTTTTGGTTTTATTTTAGCTTTGGGTTAGGTTTTAGACTTTTAGGGGGGTTTAGTTTTTAGTTTCTTTTTTTTTTTTTTTTTGGGGGGGGGGGGTTTGGCGGTTTAAGTTTTTTCGTAGTGTTGCACATGTGTAATACTAATTTATTTTATTTTCAAACAAAAATGTTTTTTTTATGTATCTTAAAAATGCTAGATTTACAAGCAAAAGATTTGTGTTATTAAATTTTTTTTAGGTTTTTCATGGGATTTTTCGAGTTCTCATAATAAAATGAGTTTTAACTTGAACCTCCCTTACAAGAGTGCTCATCGTGCAAAGCGTGCGCGAGCATCACAACCACACATCTGACCTACCCTATACCTTCAATCGAACGCGGTGGCACAATAGTAATTAACTTGACATAATTACGAACATTATTGCATAATTACACATGGGTTAAGTTAAACCCTAATCACGCACGTTATTTGCATAGTTACGGAAGTTATAATGCATAATTACGCACGCTATAAAAAAACTCAAAACTCGCATATGACCAAATTTGAAAATTCGCATGTTAAACTCAAAGTTGTGTATGGGTTGTTTCGAACTCTAATTAAGCATGTTATATACATGAGTGGGGTTTCTGCGCAAAGTGTGTTTTTCCTACAAAGTGTAGGATGAGATCTTGGCCATTGGATGGGTGTGTTTAATGGCTGAGATCAAGTTCGTGGTATTTTGTAATATTTATGTGTCATTAGTTAATTGTTATAATAAGTTAGGGGTGGTCTGGTCATTTACCGTGTTTTAAATCAATCGAATAACTGCCAAAAATAACACACCTCCTATAATCTCGCACATTTCCTTCTTTATATCTAAAACCCACTATCGATAACCATCTTGCATACCGAAATTAGCTAGAATCATGGATCAAGATTACAAATTCGGCATGAAATACAAGCGTAAGAGATGATCATAGTATTGTGTTCATTGCACTTGATGTTGGATACTAGATGTGTTCATAGTAGTGTGTTTTAGTGATAGAACACAATGTGACGAACAAGTGACTAACTTGGTAAAGGTGTTGTTTTTTACATTGATATTGTTTTAAGGATTGATGTGTTAAAGCTACATTGTGATTAGATCCTGCATATACATGTATTCAGTGTGTATTGTTAAAGAGAGTGTTTTTTTAAGTTTGATCATAGTATTGTGTTTTATTGCACTTGATGTTGGATACTAGATGTGTTCATAGTAGTGTGTTTTAATGATAAACATAATGTGACGAACAAGTGACTAACTTGGTAAAGGTGTTTTTTACATTGATATTGTTTTAAGGATTGATGTGTTAAAGCTACACTGTGATTAGATCATGCATATACATGTATTCTGTATGTTTTGTTGAAGACAACGTTTTTTTTTTTTAAGTTTGATCATAGTACTGTTTTACTGCATTTGATGTTGGATACTAGGTGTGTTTATAGTAGTGTGTTCTAGTGATAAAACAAAATGATGAACCAGTTACTAACTGATAAAACACAACTTGACGAACCAATTACTGAATGCTAAAACACAACATAGACGTGTTCATATGTCGCAACCCCCGAGCCCTGCCCCGGGAGGCGGGCGGCCGCGAGCTACTCAGAGCTGGTGGTATTGGTGTTTATTAATTTGGCAGCGGAATTTACATCAGGACCGTAGTTAGGAAATAGTTTATCAGAGTAAAACACGACATTTTTATAATAATAAATATATGGGAAATTCCCAAGTTTCCATTACAAACATGTTTATAGGGATAAACCCTAATTTATTGAAATAAAACTTCTTCTTTATTTAGGTGACTTTTATAGCCACTTTTCCAAGCCTTCAGTGCTCTCCAGCTGGCTTCTAATTGGATTTCACATTTTGTTATCTAAAACGCGTTTAAAAATATTTTATCAGCAAGAAATACTGGCGAGTGAATCCCAGTTTAATCAAGGAAAGTTTTATCATTTTACAGCATTGAGGGCAATCCAGCAATTACATTTGTTTACATCTACTTTAATTACCACCCACGGTACTGTCAATCCTGACTGGTGGTAATGTTACTATTCACAGTGTAGCAACAAATTTTGTATACAAAACCTCAACATACCGACGATAATTGTAGAATCACAAATACTCGATCACTGTTAATTATAGTTTAAAACAATTGAGGTTTTGTAAAAACAGTTTACAAAAAGAGGAATCACTCACATTGCTAATTTAGGTATTTCCTTGTGACTTCTTGGTTATAATCTATTAAATTTAGACAATGCATACGCGTTAGTATAATAACCCAAATTTACATTAGTTATACCCCCGAGACAGAACTCCAACGACTGAGTCAGGCAGAGCCTTGACATGCGTTACAGAGCATTAGATCAATCAGGCAGCGTATCTAATATGTAACCGGGGGTTATGATACTTACATCGAGGCAGAGCTTTGCTATTTTAGTGGGTATTGTACCCGAAAATTATAATTGCTATAAGAGATTTAGAGAGAGATCGAGATTTGAACGATTGACAACTAAAGTCGTGATCCCCTATTTATAGTGCTGATCGAGCACTTTCTCGCGCCCCGCAAGAGAAACACTAAGGGCCTTCGCGGCCCGCGAGAGCTTAGGGTAGACCCTAGCCTTGGTTAGTCACCACTATAGGTACGCCGAGTGTCACGCCATGTGGCGGGCTGGGGTGCGGCCTGGTGGCCACCTGGTCGCGGCCCGCGACAGACGTAGTCAAGGAGGCCGCTCCCCGCGAGCGCCCCTATTTCTTGTTTTGATTTGATTTTTGTTAAATTAAAGGTATTTCGGGGCCGTTTTTCGTGTACGGGGTGTATTTTAGGACGTATAGGGGTGTTATAAGGATTTTACGAGAGTTGTTATATCCTCCCCACCTTGTTTTAGAACTCGTCCTCGAGGTCTACTGGAACATGTGTGGATATTTCCTCTGCATCTCTGATTCAAGTTCCCAAGTGTACTCTGGTCCTCTCTTGGAATCCCATCTTACTTTGACTAGAACTAATCTCTTGTGTTTGAGGTTCTTGATCTTTCTGTCTTCAATCTGTAGGGGTCTCTCTACAAACTTAAGTTTCTCATTTACCTCTATGTCTTTAAGAGTTATTACTAATGATTCATCTGCTAAGCACTTCTTGAGATTACATACATGAAACACATCATATATTCCTGCCATTTCTTCTAGCAGTTGTAGCTGGTAAGCTATAGGTCCTATCCTTTTAATAATCTCAAAAGGTCCAACATACCTGGTACTTAGATTTCCCCTCTTGATGAATCTAACTATTCCTTTCCATGGCGAAACTTTTAATACCTTATCTCCTATTTGGAACTCCAATGGCTTTTGTCTATTGTCAGCATAACTCTTTTGTCGATCGCGTGCTGCTTTTAGTCTTTCCTTGACTTGAATAATCATGTCTGTTGTTTCTTTTACTATCTCTGGTCCAGACAATTGCTTTTCTCCAATTTCTACCCAACAGACTGGAGTTCGGCACTTTCGTCCATAAAGTGGCTCAAATGGTGCAACATTGATACTGGTATGATAGTTGTTATTATAGGAAAATTCTATTAATGGTAAATCATCGTCCAAATTTCCTCCTAAATCAATTACACAAGCTCTAAGCATGTTTTCCATTGTCTGAATTGTCCTTTCACTTTGTCCGTCCGTTTGAGAATGATAAGTTGTGCTTAGATTTAACTTGGTTCCCACTGCTTTTTGGAAACTTGTCCAAAAATGAGAAGTAAAACGGATATCTCTATCAGACACAATAGATAAAGGAATTCCATGTAATGAAACTACTTCATTTACATATAACTTGGCTAATTGTTCCATACTGAAAATTTCCTTCATCGGTAAGAAATGAGCAGACTTGGTTAATCTATCTACAATCACCCAGATTGTATCATTACCTTTTCGTGTCTTGGGTAATTTGGTAATAAAGTCCATTGTTATCAATTCCCACTTCCATATTGGCATTTCTAATTGCTGCAATAATCCCGAGGGTATCTAATGTTCAGCTTTAACTTGTGAATAGGTTAGACACTTGGCAACATAGGCTGCTATATCCTTTTTCATTCCTATCCACCAGAAATTCTTTCTTAAGTCTTAATACATTTTATCACTACCGGGGTGTATCGTATATTTAGACCTATGGGCTTCTTCTAATATTCGGTGGTGTAGGTTTCCTTGTTTGGGTACCCAAATCCTTTTCTTATGGAATCTCCAAATTCCATTTGTTACTTGTTCTAATTCCTTAATCATTCCTTTTAACTTGTTAGTATCGTCCTTGATTACTGATTCTTGTACTTCCCTAATCTGTTCATTTAAATCTATCTGCAGATTTAATTTGAGAGAACGTACCCTTCTTTGTTTTTCATGATACCTTCGACTTAAAGCATCGGCTACTACTTTAGCCTTTCCTGCATGGTACTGGATATTACAATCATAATCACTAAGAATTTCCATCCAGCGTCTCTGTCTCATATTTAACTCTTTTTGCCCGAAAACATATCTTAAACTCTTATGATCGGTGAAAATGGTAAACTTACTACCATAAAGGTAATGTCTCCAGATTTTAAGGGCAAAAATTATGGCTCCTAATTCTAAATTATGGATTGTATAATTCTCTTCATGATTCTTAAGTTGCCTAGAGGCATAGGCTATAACCTTTTGACGTTGCATTAACACACATCCATAACCTAATTTAGATGCGTCATAATAGACTACAAAGTCTTCAGTTCCTTCTGGTAGCGCGAGTATGGGTGCGTTGGTTAATCTTTGCTTAAGGATTCTAAAGGCTTCTTCCTGTTTTGGTCCCTATTCAAACTTAACTGATTTACAGGTTAGTTTTGTTAAGGGAATGCCTATCCTAGAAAAGTTTTGGATAAACCGTCTATAATAACCTGCCAGTCCTAGAAAACTTCTCACCTCTGTTGGTGATTCAGGGAGTTTCCATTTAGTAATCGCTTCGATCTTTGTAGGATCCACATGAATTCCTTCATGATTGACTAAATGTCCAAGAAAATGTACTTCTTCTAACCAAAATTTGCATTTCGAAAGCTTAGCATAAAGCTTTTCTTTTCTCAATAATGTAAGGAGTGCATGCAGATGTGCTGCATGCTCCTCTTTACTCTTAAAGTAAATGAAAATATCATCTATAAAGACAATTATGAATTTATCCAGATATGGTTTACATATTCTGTTCATCATGTCCATAAATGCGGCTGGGGCATTGGTTAAACCAAAGGGCATGACTGTAAATTCATAATTGCCACACCTTGTTCTGAAGGCAGTTTTAGGAATGTCCACTTCCTGTACTTTCAGTTGATGATATCCTGAGCGTAAGTCGATCTTAGAAAAGAATCGAGCTCCTTGCAACTGATCAAATAAATCGTCGATCCTCGGTAATGGGTACCGATTTTTAATCATGACCTTGTTTAATTCTCGGTAATCAATGCACATACGCATTGATCCGTCCTTCTTCTTGACAAACAAAATTGGTGCTCCTCATGGCGATGAACTGGGCTGTATGAATCCTTTCTCCAGAAGTTCATCTAACTGTTTCTTCAGTTCTTGCATCTCTGCTGGTGCCAAACGGCATGGTGCCTTGGCAATTGGTGTTGTCCCTGGTAGCAGGTAAATTCTGAATTCAACTTCCCTGCCCGACGGTAGTCCTAGTAATTCTTCTGGGAAAACATCTGAGAATTGAGATACTACAGGAATATCTTTCAATTTTTTTCCTTTAGTGTTAATGATTATGGAAATCATATACACTAATGACCCTTTTATACATGGCAAAATCATAATTTTTACAACTCTAGACGCAATGGGTTTCACATGGTGATGTTTCTCTTTAAACATGGCCATGCCTTTGTTTTAACATGGTCTTGTCTCTGTTCCAACATCCAGGTTCTAAAACGCAATGGGTTTTAACATGGTCATGTTTATGTTTTAACATGGTCATGTCTTTGTTCCAACATGACCATGTTTCCATTTAACATGATCATGTTCTTTAATGTTCTTTTACACTCCAGTTCTAAAACGCAAGTTAATGTTTTAACATGGTCATGCTTTTGTTCCAACATGACCATGCTTCTATTTTTGCATGATCATGTTCTTTACACTCCAGGTTGTAAGACGCAATGAAACCCAAAATCAATATTTTGCATTGCAGGTTCTAAAAAGCAATGGAGTTTTAACATAGGTTCTAAAAAGCAATGTAGTTTTAACATGGGTATGCCTTAGTTGCAACATGATTATGCCTCTGTCTTAGCATGATCATGTTCTTTGCACTGCAGGTTCTAAAACGCAATGGGTTTTAACGTGGTCATGCCTTTGTTCCAACATGATCATGCTTCTATTTTAGCATGGTCATGCCTCTGCTTTAACATCCAGAAGAACAAAAATGAAAAGAACTCTAACTAAAACATAATAAGGTGAAAAGCGCAATTGTGGTTTGATATCCTAAAACACAATGAAAATAAAAAATAGCACAGCTTACAAAAGAAATCCGACTAACGACAATGGGCAGAGAAAGAACTCCAATACACCTTGGGGAAACTTGTTGTGGTGGCGGTGGGTGGTGGAGCGGTGGCGGTGGATGGTGGATGGTGGAATGGTGGTTTCAGATCTGAAAAACCCAACAGGTGGTTGAAGGTGGTGGTTTCAGATCTAGTTTCCGGCAAGATGGTGGCGATCGCATGTGGTGGTGGAGGTGGTGATGTTGGTTGTGACATGGTAATTTATGGTTTTGAAAATGGTGGATTTGAGTATACGGGGAAGAGAAATGAATTGCAAATGCTGGGTTTTTTTGAAGATGGTGAGTTTTGACTCAAATGCTCCTCCTTATGTTTTTTGATCTTTGCCACACGTCCTTCTCTTATTGCTTCCTATCCTTCCTACCAAAACTAAACTTCCTATTTGGTCTTTACCCATAAAACATAATGAAAAACTGTCGTCGATAGCGGACCTAGGAAATTTTTCCTAGGGGTGTGAAATATTTTTAAATATTTTAGGCCCTAAGTTATATAAAAAAATTGGTTCATAGTGGGTCGGATCAGGTTGGACCGTATAAAAAAAAGAACATCAAATTAAATTTATATAATCATAAAAAAACGTCAAACGTCATTACAAACGTATTTAAAATAGTGCCCTACAGGTTTTCATTTTTTAAAATTTATCCGAAACATTATTTAGCGATACTAACCACTCCATTAATTCATTACATTCTTACTCATGGTTCCTATCACATATAAATCGCTCCATAAGTTCATAAAACAACACTAAAGACTCCAACAAAATAAACAATCATGTTCAACCATAATCCATAATTTTCAAACATTCAAGTCTAATATTAAATGTTGATTACTTGTAAGTTGTAACTAATCATTTAAACAAACAAAGCTATAAATAAAACAACAAAATTATTTAACTACAAGTCTAGAACAACAAAAAGAATATCAAAAAACATAAGAAGATCAAACCCTTATATATCGATATTTTCTCCTAATCATCACATAAAACAACAACAAAAATCAATAAAGAAACCATACTAGTTCTATATCGGAATTCTGACGTAATATGGGTCGGTCCTGCCGAAATTTTCGTTTTCCCGGCAAATAATGTCGTTCGGTCGTTAGCAGTGGCGTCAAGTCGTTGGGAGCTTTTTTGGGGCGGGATTTGGAATTGGAATGGGTGGATGGGTTTGGGTTATTTTATTTAGTTCAAATTTCTTTGGGTTGGTTTTGGGCTTGAGTTAATAAAAATAGATTGGGCTTTGATTGGGTTAAGTGAATAAGTGGTTAAAAAATAATTATATAAATTGTGTTATATACTTATATATTAAATAATAATCGGTGTTTATTTATTTATAAATTCATAATATTTTTTTCCTAAGGGTGCGATCGGGATTTCCAACACAAAAAAATATTTTTTAAGAGGTGCGCCCGCCCACCCACAGCTTGGGGTGGGTACGCCCATGGCAATCACGGGCAGGTATAAATCCTTGTTTAACTTTAAATAAATAAATAAATGAGTAAATTGCAATTTTACCCCCTGAGGTTAAGGGTCATTGGCATGTTTACCCCCCTAAGGAAATAATTGCAATTTTACCCCTCACTGTTCACTGTTATGTCGCAACCTTACCCCCTGCTGTCAAAGTCAATAACAGATCTGTTAACTCTAAGTTGAAATGACTATATTACCCTTCAATTTTACCCTCGTTAAGTCGCACAATTACCCCCCACTGGTAAATTACTAATTTGTCCTTTGTTATTACCCCATGTACTTTGTGTTAAGACACAACATTACCCCCTGCAACCACTGCCACCGCCATTCACCACCACTGCCACCTCCAACCACCACCCTCCAACACTCTCAACAGGGTACCACCACTGCCACCACCATTAACCTCTTAAGATCCAAATCTCACCCTTCCACCTTTCATTATACATAAATCTAGTGATTCTGTTATTTTTCCACCCATAGATGAAAAAACATAGAAATAAAGAAGATACATTAATGAAGGCCCAGCAACTTCAGTGATAACACAAAATGAAGGCCCTGCAACTTCACTAATAACACAAAATGGATGAAAAGCACAGAAATAAAGAAGATACATTAAAAAGGTAAAAAATCTTCAATAATATGATTTTTTTTTCATAAGTAAACCGACCATTACATTACGATTACCCATTTTCTTTCTGATTCAAATATACACAAATTAAGACAGAATGTCTTGCCAAGCTTCTTAACAAACACATGAATAATAAAAACAAACTTCTTACTAATACTTTTATTGTTATAATTCCATCACCCACAGCAGCCCTGGATGAGTTTCGGTAATCATCCCATGGCATATTTCTGTGTCCAGCTACGAGCAGTGGCCTCGTATTTAGACTTGTCTGTCTTGTACATGTGAGCGATTTCGGGCACCAATGGATCATCAGGGTTTGGGTCAGTTAACAGGGAGCAGATGGAAAGCAACACCTTGGAAATTGTTAAAGGTGGGCTCCACTGCTACTTCAGGATAACAAGAGCAGGTTCACTTGTCATCAAGCAAACTTTCAAAGATATTACAATTTGCACAACTAATACCTAATCCTAAAACACAATCCTACAAACGTTCATCTCCGACCTAAACAACCAATCAATTTCATAAAAATCAAACGGCAACATTCACTACTCCGATCAAAATCAAACATAAGCTACATTCACTACTCCGATCAAAAATCAAAAGGGTTTCAGGGATCTGGTCAGAATGCCATTCACTACTCCGATCAAAATCAAACATAAGCTACAAACGTTCATCTCCGACCTAAACAACCAATCAATTTCATGATCAATCAACGGCAACATTCACTACTCCGATCAAAATCAAAACGAATCATATTACACAAACGAATCGTTACAGAAGATCAACAAAAGAACATATCCATTCTTCAGCATCATCATATCCTAGTTGTTCATCGATCATCATCATCATCGAAGAAGAAGAAGAACGATCGGTGGCTGAAAGTTCAAATTAGGGATTCAATGAAGAAGAAGAACGATCTGTTGCGGATCTGGTGGAAAGGTAAAGAAGAAAGGGAGATGGGCGGTTGTGTGGCGGCGGCAGTTGCGGTGGTGAATGGCGGCGGCAGTGGTGGTGGCCGGTGGTGATTATTGTGGTGGATGAGAGAAAAGGGTTTGAGGGATTGAAGAAGAATATCTGTATATATGTATGTAGGTATTTATTATTATAATAATAATAATAATAATAATAATAATAATAATAATAATAATAATAATAATAATAATAATAATAATAATAATAATAATAATAATAAATATAGGGTAAGATTACCAAAATACCCCTGCCTATAATAGTGAAATAACTGTTGACTGACGGCAGGGGGTAAGCTTGCGACATAAAAGTGAACAGTGGGGGGTAAAATTGCAATTATTTTCTTACGAGAATAAACATGTCAATGACCCCTAACCTCAGAGAGTAAAATTGCATTTTACTCTAAATAAATAAATAAACTTGGTCCCCGAGTGTTTGCATATATACATCACAAAATCTATCTACCAACATTAAAAATACAACTCAATTTTGGTTTGCATGGGGGTAATTAATGTTCACTCCTCATCTTGTACACTGAAAGAAATAGAAATACGTACATACATAGCCCTGGCTCCGTGTATTCGATGATCCGTTTGTGTTTCGTCTTTCTACTTTCAGACAAGTTGCTTTATCCGGATCTGCGACTACATATTCGTGCTAAACAGTGAACAACAACAACAACAGATACTTTTTCACCAAAATCATTCTTTTCTTTTCCACCACACTGTAAACGTATACACACTGTTCTGCTGTCAGATCGATCGGCACCTCTCCTTTCCTTTCATAAGGTATTTTCTTCCGATCATCATCGATATCTTGCTTTGCTTTGCATTTCGTTTTGTGGGAATTTAGGGTCCGATGGAATTGGAATTCTATAATATTCCATCAACTGATGTGTTTGGTTAGTTAGATAGAGACTTTCATCCACCTTTCAATTATGCCCCCCTTAGGGGTTTGGTAGAATTTAGGGGTTATAATCCAATTTTCTAAGGTTAGATTGCAAATTCTTTTAATGCTCACAAGCAATCAGCTGATAAGTTTGTTGAATTCCGATGTGATGTGGGAAGATTTTACTGGTATGTGGAACATTTTTGGAAATATAAACCCCTAATTTCACCAGATACATACCCACAAATTATAACAAAAACCAATTAATTCACCCGCAGATCATACACCTGAGAACAATTTATTACATAACTGGTCCCTCTAGTTATGAAGAGTGTTTTTGTCATTTTACTCAAAACTTAACTGAATGGCTATGGACCCAAACCTGTATTGTGACTTGCACAAACACAGAACCTGCGCACTGAAATTGAGAAAGCCCTTAAAAGCGAAAGAACTGATGAAGGGGGTCAGAAGAAAGTGTGTTTTTGTCATTTTACTCAAAACTTAACATAAATTTTAACGTCCATTAGCCTTAGTCGATTTATGCTCAGATCTTTATAAATGATGTCTAATCGTTGGCAATTTCAGGTTTTGGTTGAAAGCTGAAACATAATCAAAATCAAAATGTCAGACAACATATCGTATGAAATCCAATTGGAAATCATGAAAAGGCTTCCTGTCGAATCCTTGATTCAATGCCGATCCGTCTCAAAGACATGGAAGTCTATGATCGACAGCTCTGAGTTTGCTGCTGAGTATAGCCGCCATCGCACAAAAATGCAACATATATTTGTAAGGTATGATGATCTAACGGATTACAACGTAAGATATGTTTCAGTTGTTGACGACGATACTTTCCCCACAAATAGAGTTTTCCTGACTCCTCCCCCATTGGTTCAAATGCATGAATACTATAAAATACTGGGCTGCTCTCATGGCTTGTTTTGTTTCTATCGAGTTGGCCCCGTCTCTGGAACCGGCAAGGCTCTTCTTTGGAATCCATCTGTTAGGAAAACAGTTGAGGTTGTGGTGCCTAATGTGACAGATTGGGAAGTATATGAAACCGTTTTAGGTTTTGGGGTTTGTCGTGAGACTAATGACCCTACGATTGTTAAGATTACACATATTGTTAGTTGGGGCGATATGGAAAGTGCAAGTTGCATCCCTTGGGAAGTTGAGGTTTTTACACTAAGCACAGGGGCTTGGAGAAGTGTAGGTGGCAATCTCCCTCGTAAATTGGTCCGCTTTCAATTTGATCCGGCAAATGATTGTCGTACGGTAGTTATAAATGGGGTTATTTATTGGTTTGCTACCATGGATGGTGGGTCTTGTAATCTAATTATTTCATATGATATCACAAATGAAGAATTTGGAGAAATAAACCTCCCAAATAGCTTAGCCCACCCCTCTCCTGGACATTGGTTCATATTGTTAAAACTAAGGGAGTCTCTTGTTGTGCTTGACAATGTTTATGAGGACGATAGAATGACATACGATGTATGGATGATGGAGGGTGGTTTTTCAAAATCGTTTACAAAGCTATCCACCTTTAGTCTTAACACACAAGATTATGTCAGACCAATGGGATTTAGAAATAGTGGTGAACATATAATTGAAATTGTAGACAACCAACATGGACATCTTGTTGTTTATGAGCCCCGCTCTGAGCACACAGATAATCTCGGGATTGAGGGAGCGTTCAGTACATTTTATGTGCATCCCTACATGGAAACACTATCTTTGCTTGATCAGCCAACAGCTCATAGAGAATTGTAAACCGAAATAAAAGTAACCGTATAATGGATTATGGGAGGCATATTGGGTGTCGATTAAATTCGGTCCTCAGGTAGCGATTCAGGACTCTTCTCTAAGTATGGAGATGGAAAATCCAAATGCTTTGGGTTTGTCAATTTTGAAAATGTCACGGGTCAAAGTCTTCTCTAAGTATGGTGCAGTTACCTCATGCAAGGTTGGTTCTTATTTCTAACAGTTTTAAGAGATAATGTCTTTAGATCTAGCTAATTGTGATGCTTATTTGTTTAATAGGTTATGCTAGAGGCTCTAGATTTGTTGCCTTTTCAATCTGTAAGTGATATGTTGGAGCTACATTGAATGTTATCAGTTAGATAATTAATCTACTTTGATTGTCATGATGATTTATAGCTTGTGGGGATGAATGGGTCAACAAACTATGTTAACCTTCGTTTAAAAAAGTGCACCTTATGCAAGCTGAGGCGCACTTTGTACAAAAAGCGTAGCTGAGGCGCACGCCTCATGTATATGTCACATTTTTGTGCAGCAGATTGTGGTTTTCAGGCTGTACATGTATGTAATCTCAATATTAAAACATATATAAAGCTTATTTGTGTCTAAATATTGGGTAAATGACCCTAGAAACCTATATACAAAGCGCCTCGCGTACGAAAAGCCTGCCACTTTTGCGCTTTGCGCACCCGGTCCCTTTTCTGCGCTTCGCGCTTTTAAAACCAAGATGTTAATGTAAAGAGGGGACAAGGGCAAAGCTGCAGGTAACGTCTCAACTTGCTGTTTATTCTAATTTTTCAGCTTAACTAATCGTTTTCGACATGCACACTTTTCACAAATGAGGCTAGTTACCATTGGGTCCTCGTATGCCCATGTATCCGACAGTAACTATTCTATGGCCAGACTCCTCCTACCATGCTTCCTTCTCAGGTAAGGTAATCCTCGCGTTACATACAAGTCTTTTATTACCATATGCACCGGATGCGTTTCTTATTTTTTAGCTGCTTATATTTGAGTTATACATACTTACCTTAAGCTGACTCAACTTTCTTTTTAAGTAAGGGTGTTCCATCTTAGGTATCACTATCACAACTGTTAAAAAAAACCTTGATTTTTATGGAATAACTTGAATCGAAAATAACGGGTTGGATTCATGTCGTGTTTGTATGGTATTAGGTTATTATTGCTGTTTATGGACCAAAAATAGGACAGAGTGGTGAGTGTTCTTTTGATTAACTATTTGCAATGTGTGTTAATACTTCTTTTTACCATTTATTTCACAGGGTTAATTATTTTCTAATAACTACAGGTTAGTGTAATTTCCAGATAAACCTTTATTAACTTTAATGATGATTTTGTGGCCACTCTCACGATGACGACGAAGATAACGTTTCTTACTAGATGTGCCCGTGTCTTGTAGTTCGACTTCGTCGATAAGTTTTTGGAAAAAACTTATGCTACTATCGGATGAATCACTACTATCGGGTGGGAAAAACACCGGTATTTCTTCTACCATTTTTAAATAAAATAGGGGTAGAGATTTAGTTTTTTAGAAATGAGGAAATGGGTTGGTATGAATTTGTTTAAAATGGGTATAGGTTTATATAGTTTAAATATAAAAAAAAATAAAAAAAAAAAAAAAAAAAAAACTTTTTTTTAAACTAACGGCTATATAGCCGTTGAAAGTCAAAAAGCAAGCCCCCAACGGTCATTTTTAACGGATCCAACATCTCCCCGCATGCGGTGAATGATCCCCGCTTTGAACCATCCCCGCACGGCATTATTTGATGGCGGCACCGCTCCCCTTGCCGCTTCCACCCCGTATAGGCTTACATAGTCAAATCATTCACTAGTAAACATAGCAACCCGTTCATGTCTAGCATTATTTCACAAGTTATAAGTGAATATACATATTGGAATTAAACCATACATCTAGTCATGGTTTTCATATGTTGGAAAGCAACCGAAACATTTTCATGAAAGAATGCATTGTCATTGAGGGCCGTCTTTTCATATTTACAATGAAATAAAGTATCATCAATCAACATGGCCCCCAGTATATATAGTTATAGGTGCACGTAACAGAGAAATGTCCTAAAAAATCTCGAGGCTTTGAATTTCCTTAAATCATTTCATTGGTTATATCTATATAAGAGTACGTGTTGTAGGGCGCAGGATGATGCATGGGGCAAAGCCATGTCAACGGATTTAGCGCGGATAGGGCTATCTCCGAAAATTACAAAAAAAAAAAAAATTTGGTCCTGAGCGAGATAAAAAATTTGAGGCCTATTCGCAACTTTCCATGTATTATAAACTTATCAATTATTCAATCACTAAAATTTATGTAGAAGTAATTTAAATGATTATTTTTAGCGAAGTTCAGGTAGTAATTCTTTATTAACTAAAATTTATTTAGAAGTAATTTAAAATTTATGTGCAAGATTATACCACCATGCCGAGTTGCCGACATACATCTTTATGCTTCTAATAAACTACTTATTATGGGAATAGTGTAATATAGATACCATGAGCTCAACTTTTTTAGACTTTTTACGTTATTTGTGTATAATAAATGTTAATTGTATATTATTTAAAATATGAAAAAAAGGCTTTTCTAGCACATAAAATTTTAATACATCTTTATATTTGGCTTTTGTAGCACATAATATTTCATTATTTTTCTTAACCTTGTCATCTTAAAGCCAAGTTTATTAATTTAACAATAGTGTCTCTTACTTTCAACAATCACCAACCACCATCAATGATTTGACGTGGCCAAGATCACGCAAAATCATTTTTTGCTATTGAAGCCAACATTAGCATCAATTACATTTAACCCAAACCCCAAAATCCCTATATGCATATAATAACCTAAATAAAAATACTAACTTTTTAAATAAAAAATCAACCCTGCCTTAGTTCTAGTAACACCCAGGTTTCAAGTTTTGACGTTAGAGATAGTAACACCCAGATTGCAAGTTTTGACGTTAGAGATCAATGGTGTTAAGTGGGAAACAAATTCTATGCATTACACACTTTGGGCGCTACCACCCATTTACTTTTAAGCTAATAAGTTCTATTTAACCCATGTTGGCAAATGTTATGTGTATCCTCTTGCTTTAAAGCTGGGCAATATTGGTAGTCTGTCCTTCTGGTTTGCAAAATATGAACCAGGCTCCATTTCACCAACCGTCTTGCTACCACTTGGTCACATGGTTATATTCGTAGTAGAAGGAAAACTTGAAACCTTGCTTGGATGATCAGTTGGATACCGCCATCTGCTCGGCAGAGGTGATACCTTGATCTTCTTTTGTGCCTTCGTATGGATCTTTGATAGGGTATTACGGTACGTAGCTATGGCCTATGTAATAAGACATATACATTGTTACCCTTAATTGTTTTTTGAAACTTCTTAGTTGACGAATCCATCCCCACAACAATTGCATCCGTAATTATCATTTAAATCAAGGTAAAAACCAATAAGCACAATGTATACATTAATAGTGGGGACCGGATATTTGTTACTAATCAACTGAACACACCTCTTTAAAGCCATATATATTAGATTCATTGCAGATTAATGCTTAAAAACCACAAACAAATGTGATATCAGTTACTACAAACTAAACCTCTCAGTTATAAGTTATAACTCTAGATGTCACAATCTATTTATTACAGATTATCAAAACTGACAATCACAACCAAAACACTAACATAACCTTCAAAAATCACAAATATCCGCTTAGTAAATTCTCTTTAATTCTCACTAATTTTTTCTAAATTCGACAAAATTCTCACTATTTTTTTCCAAACGCACTGGGTTCCTAGAAACCCACAAATATGAGCTGGATCCGCCCTGCTTGGTGTTCAATCTATCCTGCGGCTAGTTGCATTTTCAAGGAAAGCTTCTGCCTTGAAAATTGTGTAAGCAACTAGCAATCTCCCTTTTATCCATCCGATTAAAAAAGCATATTTTTATTTGTTTACTATGTTGTGACTTTAAACTTATCTATACATATAATAAAATAAACCAATAGGAGGACACATGTTATTTATTGGAGCCATTTATTTTTTAGTTTTCTCTCTATATCCTACTTAATTATAGATAATTAATATTAATTAAAAGATAATTATAAAATTGAATTTAATATAAATTTAAACAATTCGTATGGGAGATAATATAATCTTTTGAAATATTTATTAGATTTCAAAATTATTTATCTTGAAATTAAAAAAAGGCATACACTAAATATAAATTAGAGTTAACTTCCGTTTTGCTCCCTGTGGTTTGGTCGTTTTAATGGTTTTGCCCCAATCCTTTAAAAATAGTCATTTTACTCTTCGATGTTTCTATTGGTTCTCTAATATACTCCCCGGCCTTAACTCCATTCATTTTTATTGTTAGAAGTAAGGGAAATTTTGTCTTTTCAGTTCAAAGTAAAGGTAATTCAGTAATTTTACATATTATATAGTATTTATTTATTATTACCTACAAAAAATCCAATCCATTTCTCAATTCATCATTCATCAGTCTTCTCTCTCTCTATACCTTTTGTGACCACCATCAATCACCATCCTCACTCAACATCCACCACAACCACCACACACTTCCATCGCAACCACCACCACCTCCATTACCACCAGACATTAACATCACCCCCAACCACCATCCCGCACCAACAACCCCGTACCACCACCACCACACCGGCAGATCTTAACAACCACCATCTCGCATGGCGCACCACCACCACCATTCTGCACTAGAAAGAGAGAGAGAGCCGAACAAGAGAAAATAGGAGAGAGGGAGAGATGAACACAGATCTAGGGTTTCGAGCCAAGAAAGAACTCTAGGGTTTCGGTAACCACAGAGATGACGATGGTGGATCTGAGTTCAGAAGGTGACAACCTCCTAGGGTTTCGAGCCAAGAGCTCTAGCTCCGGCGACTTTACACACTCGGATTATGACGGTGACGACGGAGTCCATTGGAACCATCGTTGGGTGGTGTTTAGAGATCTCTGATACCATCTCGCATGGTGCACCACCACCACCATTCTGCACTAGAAAGAGATAGAGAGAGAGCCGAACGAGAGAGAAACAGGAGAGAGGGAGAGATGAACACAGATCTAGGGTTTCGAGCCAAGAAAGAACTCTAGGGTTTCGGTAACCACAGAGATGACGATGGTGGATCTGAGTTCAGAAGGTGACAACCTCCTAGGGTTTCGAGCCAAGAGCTCTAGCTCCGGCGACTTTACACACTCGGATTATGACGGTGACGACGGAGTCCATTGGAACCATCGTTGGGTGGTGTTTAGAGATCTCTGATGTCGGTGGTTTATGTTGGTGGTCAGGTGGGGGTGGTGCAAGGTGGAGGTCAGGTGGGGGTGGTGCAAGGTGGTGATCAGTGGGGGTGGTGCAAGGTAGTGGTTGTTAGGTGGAGATGGTGGGAGGTGGTGGTTGTCAGGTGCAGACGGTAGGAGGTGATCGTTGATTGTGAGAAAAAGAGGTATTAAATGTGAACGATGATGTTCAAATATGTTTTTTATTGAAATATCTGTTGATACATGTATTAATCATGAAAGAGAGTTGTTTTTTTTTCTTTTTTATATATAAATACTAAATAATAATTGTAAGAATGAGAAAAGACTGAAATGCCCCTCATGTGAGGGGCACACAACCAGGATTTAACAGTGGAATGGATGTCGTTTGGGGCGGGGAGTAAAATGGTGATGAGCTTCATAGATCAGGGAGTAAACTGACTATTTTTTAAAGGAGTGGGGCAAAACCATTAACGTGACCAAACCACAGGGAGTAAAACGGAAGTTTACTCTATAAATTAATATAATGTAAAGACTTAAATGTCATTTTAATCTATATGGTTTGGATTATTTTGTAAGTTTAGTTCAAAGGTTTTATAATACACAAGGTTTATAAAGATATAACAAGATATAACTTTTTATTGATTGGTATATAAAATTACATGTGCTCAATCCATATAATATATGAGGTTCTTAAAAATGTAACTTTTCTCATTATTTAATATATAAAATTAAATTTACTCAACCCGTACAATACGCGGGGTTTCTAAAGATATAATTTTTTTATTATTTAATATATAAAATTACATTTATTCAACACATGTAATAAACGAGATTTCTAAAGATATATTATTTTATTATTATTTGGTATATAAAATTACATTTATTCAACCTGTGTATTACATGGGGTTCTAACCTATTAAAACATAATAAGGGGACTAGGGGTGGTTCACTAGTGATAGAATCTATCACTCCCACTATCCAATCAAGTCATGCCATGTGTACAACCAATATTCTATCACTAGTGATAGAAATGTAGGAGGGGTGGAATCACTAGTGATGGGATTCCAATATACAAGTTATAATGCACAATGTACAAGATACCATTCATTCACTCATTCACAAAACAACAAACAAGTTCAAAGTTCAACGCGTTAAAAGATCAACGCGTGATGGGACTAGTGGCGGCGGTGTACCGTTTCATGTTCAACGCGTGATGAAGGCCATCACGTTACCGCCCCGGGTGCTCTAACAATTCAAAGTAATATTGTTATGAGAAAATGAATGCATAATGCATATTTACAATGAAATAAAGTATCATCAATCAACATGGCCCCTAGTATATTTATAGGTGCACGTAACAGAGAAATGTCCTAAAAAATCTTGAGGCTTTGAATTTCCTTAAATCATTTCATTGGTTATATCTATATAAGAGTACGTATTGTAGGGCGCAGGATGCATGGGGCAAAGCCATGTCAACGGATTTAACGCGTACAGGGCCATCTCCAAAAATCACAAAAAAAGTGGTCCTGAGCGAGATAAAAAAATTGGGCTCTATTTGCAACTTTCCATGTATTATAAACTTATCATTTATTCAATCACTAAAATTAATGTAGAAGTAATTTAAATGATTATTTTTAGCGAAGTTCAGGTAGTAATTCTTTATTAACTAAAATTTATGTATAAGTAATTTAAAATTTATATACAAAATTATACCACCATACCAAGTTGCCGACATACATCTTTATGCTTCTAATAAACTACTTATTATGGGAATATTATAATATAAATACCATGAGCCCAACTTTTTTTTAGATTTTTTACGTTATTTATGTATAATAAATGTTAATTGTATATTATTTAAAATAAGGCTTTTCTACAACATAAAATTTTAATACATCTTTATGTTTGGCTTTTGTAGCACATAATATTCATTATTTTTCTTAACCTTGTCATTTTAAAGCCAAATTTATTAATTCAACAATAGTTTCTCTTACTTTCAACAATCACCAACCACCATCAATGATTTGATGTGGCCAAGATCACGCAAAATCATTTTTTGCTATTGAAGCTAACATTAGCATCAATTAAATTTAACCAAAAGTCCAAACCCTAAAATCCCTATATGCATATAATAACCTAAATAAAAATACTAACTTTTTAAATAAAAAATCAACCCTGCCTTAGTTCTAGTAACACCCAGATTTCAAGTTTTGACGTTAGAGATCAATGGCGTCAAGTGGGAAACAAATTCTATGCATTACACACTTTGGGTGCTACCACCCATTTACTTTTAAGCTAATAAGTTCTATTTAACCCATTGGACCTGTTATATGAGAAAAAACACAGTAATATTTGACATACCTCTAGAAGAAACAAGATTTCTACATTACATGTTGGCAAATGTGTATCCTCTTGCTTTAAAGCAGGGCAATATTGGTAGTATGTCCTTCATCTGGTTTGCAAAATATAAGCCAGGCTCCATTTCACCAACTGTCTTGCTACCACTTGGTCACATGGTTATATTCGTAGTAAAAGGAAAACTTGAAACCTTGCTTGGATGATCAATTGGATACCGCCATCTCAATTGGATACCGCCATCTGCTCGGCAGAGGTTGTGACAACCCAGGTAATTAAGGTTAACATTGCTTGAAATCCCACAACTTTTAGTGTGCATTTCTATGCTATTTGTCTATCTCGTGCACCACTAAAGGTTTATGTGAACATGATTAATTGTTATGTTAAGAATTGTTAAACGTTTTATGTATCGCTTAATTAAGTTAGGTGATTAATTGGGTTGAACCGCGAATTTACTTGATACACTTGGGTCATGAACTGGTTGAGCACACACATATTGGGTCGCATTTGGGCATCTTGGCACACACACATCTCGGCTCACACTTGAAGTCATAAACTCAAATCTTCTAAACCCGAAACCCGGTCCACCCTTTTGAGTTGTTTGTACCCGGCCCAGTATCATAAAAGCTCAAGCAAGAAATACAAACCCAAGAGGGTTCGGCAGCCTTGTTCCGATTTAATTAATATATATAAATGGTCCCATGCACTTTTATTAATTGAAGAGATAGAAACCCTTTGTGTATTTGACCATCTCGGCCTGGTTCTCTTTGGCCCAAGGAAGACAACCGGCCCACTTATGCATTGGTATTATAATTGGATGTTACGTAACTTCCTTGTAGCTCTCACGAATATCATAATACACCAAACCCTATTTCTTTTTGTTTCTCTTTGGCTTGCGACAACAGACCTCGAGACCTCCTTCCCTCGTATCCAGCTCTCTCTCCTACGTTTCATCATTCGGTTAGTGTAATCTGGTTATTTAGTGTTGATTCTTTGTTATATTTGGCCGAGATTATACTTGTTGACTGTTATGTTGTTTGCAAAAGAGTAGATCGTTAGGTTATATGTAAAAGAATTGATTGTTTCGGCTAGTATATCACCTTCTTTGGTTGTCGTAGTTCTCGCCGATTGTACCTGATCGTTTGATTATTTATTTAGTTAGGGTATGCATGATTTAAAAACTTGAATACATAACGTGATTTTATGTGTAAGTCGGATCGATTGCCGGATATGATTGGATTGAACTCATTAACATAAATAAGTCCATGATGAACAACTAGTAAACTAGGGTGCCTGCTAACAGATTTCGTGATTTCGGAAAAGGGAGTTAGTAGTGTAATTTAATTATAGATTGTACACGGGTCGTTTCGGTTAACTGTTAGTAAATATAGACATTATGTAGTGAAGGAAAGTTGGTTGCTATGCATGAATATGAGGTGATACCTTTGAATAATTGATCCATGTCTGCATGATAATCACATCAACTGTTTAGTTTATTGCTAGTGTTAGATGTAGTAGAGCACTAATATGATTTAGTAGTTTTAAGTGTTAAACTGATGGGTTAAGTCGAACAACATGGGAATGTTATTGCTCGTCGCTGAACTCGGGGCTGGTGGGGTGCATTAGCTGGGCTCGCACACTTGTAAAACGGGTTGTCGCATTAAACTAAACTAGTCGCACATGTAAATGAGCCTTGCATATTTACCGGGCCGCACAAATCCTTAGATGTGCATATAAACATAAATGGTTGGGCCAGGCATTGTTAACCAATAACACATTGGTGTGACGGGCCGAAGGCTGTTGGACCCGTAACCTCAAGTCGCACATGCTGCACATGGGCCAAACATCCGTATGGGTTGCACATCGGTTGTTGGGCCTAGTCGCACAACAAGGACTCGCTCGCACACTTCGTTGGGCAGCACCTCAACTCTTGGGCCTGCATCGTTTAATTGAGCCGTGTCCTGGTAATTGGGCCATAGACAAAGTATGTGGTCGTATACTTTCATGTATTGTGATTTGTTATACTTGGTCATGAAAACAAACTAATAATTAGAAGATTCTAACACCCACTATGAGATACTAGGATAAATGTTATTGATTGGATTGCATGGTTAATTATTTTAACTTATGTGAAGATACGTGAATATTATTATTTGTTTTAGAGTTAAATGCCATTTTAGTCCCTGTGGTTTGGGCCATTTTGTCAGTTTAGTTCAAAGGTTTCATTTTTAACCTGTGGGTCCAAAAAGATTTCACAGTTGCCATTTTAGTCCACTGGGTTAACTTCATCCATTTTTTCTGTTAACGAGAAGGCCAATTCGGTCATTTTATATGGCTGAATTGCCCTTTTAGTTAACAGAATTACATACAAAATGACCGAATTGGCCTTCTCGTTAACAGAAAAAATGGATGAAGTTATCCAAGTGGACTAAAATGGCAACTGTGAAACCTTTTTGGACCCACAGGTTAAAAATGAAACCTTTGGACTAAACTGGCAAAATGGCCCAAACCACAGGGACTAAAATGGCATTCAACTCTTTGTTTTATGTAATATAACTTGCATTAAGTAATTGAGAAACTGATCATCTTTGGTAACCACGGTAGGGTTTGATTGGCCAACTTGGAAACTAGTAACATAACACACCGAGCAATCTAAGGTGAGTTCATCTCTCTTGAGCATGCATCCCGGTGGTTGGGACAGTCAGTGGGTATCCCGAGGAGGGATAAGTCTTTTGGGTAAAAACGAGAATGTTGGATAATATACTCATCCTATCACCATTAAAGTCCCTCCGTGTTGTTTGGTTACCTGGGAGGTAACATGGTATTAGTTAGTAGCGCTACTTAGGTTTGGCAACCTCACCCCGTACCTGGGAGGACGGGTGTTGAACTAATAACCTAGTCATGACCAATGCTTTGATAGGAGCATTGGAGAAAGGGCAAAATAATCAGAAGCCGTCTTGTATTCGGGTTGTTATCAACATTACTTTCAGATTTAAATTCAATGGATTAACTAAACACTTGGTAACCAACGTTTTCGTAAAACTATGAACTCACCAGCGTTGTCTGATACACTTGTTGCATGCTCGCAGGTCGTTAGATTATATAGATTTGGAACTTGCTGTCTGAAGTAGCTGGAGTGGTCATGGGTCGTGCTGATTGGATACGAATGATGGGTTTATTGATTACATACATTTAATTTGAAACAGTTAAACTATGATTTCTTTTATTTGCTTCCGCTGAACATGTTGGTTTTCATTTAAACTTATTGACGGTACTTTTCAGTAATAATTGATGATTTTATTTAACAACTTGTGATTGGTTCAATATGATTAGTGGCTCGTTATTGGTTTGTCACACGCCTAATAGGGTTTCCCATGGGTGGTATTTTGAGGGTGTGACAGAGGTGATACCTTGATCTTCTTTTGTGCCTTCATATGGATCTTTGAAAGGGTATTACAGTACATAGCTATGTAATAAGACATATACATTGTTACCATTAATTGTTTTTTGAAACTTCTTAGTTAACGGATCCATCACCACAACAATTGCATCCATAATTATCATTTAAATCGAGGGAAAAAACAATAAGCACAATGTATACATTAATAGTGGGGACCGGATATTTGTTACTAATCAACTGAACACACCTCTTTAAAGCCATATATAATAAATTCATTGCAGATTAATGCTTAAAAACCCCAAACAAATGTAATATCAGTTGCTACAAACTAAACCTCTCAGTTATAAGTTATGACTCTAGATGTCACAATCTATTCATTACATATTATCAAAACTAACAATCACAATCAAAACACTAACATAACCTTCAAAAATCATAAACTAAACATCGCAATTGTAATAAAATGCTTTGAAAATTACCAGAGTGATTGTATGAGTTGAGATTGTAAAGGTTATTCGGCTCCTTGCTGAATTGAACGCTCTGGGTTCCATTACCGAACTCCCTTACGTGAAGTCGCCATTTCTGCTACTACTTAAGCCTGTCTTAGTTAACAAAGTTTTAATGAAATCATACATTAATAACATATAGTTTGAGATGAATTGATATTACTCACCGTCTAGGGTTTTGCTAAGGCGGCCTTGTGTTGTCCAATTCAACGGCCAATCAAAATCAATATATGTGATGATGATACTCCTTAATAGGTAGTGAAACATAAACAAACTAAAGCGTTCAGTACTTTTAAAAAAAAAAATCGAGATCAATTTGATACATTGAGCAATACAATATCGATTAACACTGACTTTAACACAAAATCGGCAGACGGCTTCTGGAAAAGACGGAGGAAGACGAAGAATGGACCAAAATCTTATTCAATTTCGAGCTCGAGGGGTACACGAATTATCAGGGTCGGCCCTGCCTATTTTCCCTATACGGGCTTGGGATACGGTATATTATTACCACATGGTCGGGTATGGGATCAAAGACCATGCTCGGCTCATTTAATTGCAAGTGGCCACGACCTAAGCACGAGGTGTAGGCATACACCCGACATATGCTAATGCTATATTAAAATGTTTTTTATAACCCAATACGGGTTTACCCAATAAGGGTAAAAGTGGTGTGTCGGTTAATCTTGTTCTCGGCATTGTTTCCGGGCCCCGTGTGTATTGTCAAGCTTGTAAAACTGATAACATAAGACATAGTTTATCCCGAGTTATTTATGAAAATATATGTACCAATGTGTGCATGAAAATGATTTTTAAACATTTTCAAAATGGGTCGGTTATTTGTATTAACAATGTACACTGACATATCTACAAAAGACTAAGTGACGGGTTGCAAGGTTACGAAATAGGCTAGAAGTGCCGGTAATGCTTAAGAGGAATTTGCAACTCCTTGTATATGAAGCCTAGTAGTTTGTTATTTTATTTTGTAAATTTTCGATCCGTCTGTGGATCTTTTGATATATCCGTCTGTATTATATTTTGAACATTCAGACATTATTATTTGCAATAGTATTTTAAATCCAAGACTTCCGCTGTGCTATTTGTGTATTTGATATCAATCTAGTCACGTACCCATCCAGGCCCACCGGGAAATATACGGGGTGTGACACTCATGCATTGATTGCTTTTTTGAAAACTTTTAGTAATGCTGATGATGTGAAGGTAAGTGGTGTTAGTGGAATATTGTTTTGTTTTTCGGTTATGTTTGAACCGCATGTGGTGTGGATTCTGATGATGATGATGAATGTGTTTTGGTTCAGTTTTTTGATAAGGTGGTTGAAAAGCATGAGAGCACGGCAATGGATAAAATGTCTCTTGAACAGGTTTGTTTTGATTTATTTGTATTGTTTTTTTGTTTATATTTAGTGAATCAGAAGCTACAATTGCCTTGATTTTTTAGTCTTTATTTTATATATATTCTAGTATGGATCATAAGTATGAAAATGGTGCCTTTGGACTATTCAGGATTTTCTTTGGTGTTGAGACCCTTTCGGGTGTTCTTGCTGGATCTCTTGTCTCGGGTGTACAGGTATTTTAAGATTCTTGTTCTTCTCACTTTATTGATGGTTTTTCGGTGCTCATGTGTTACTCGAAATTGCTCATGTGTTAATCGGATGCTAAAACCAAGTTTTTTAAATAAAGAGCCTGACCTAGCTTCTATTATCGAGTTCGAGCAAGCTATATAATTTTTATTTTATATATTAACTATATATTTATACAATAGTTAGTGTTATAATAATTATGATAAAAGGGTTAAATAAGACATATCGTGTTATATATAGAAGTTATAATTGAAATATATACATGAAAACTCATAAATCGGTTAATGATTAAATGATTAATAAACGAGCCGAGGTTGAGATTTAGAAACATAAGATCGAACCGAGTCGAGTTCAAGCTCGAGCTATATAAGTATCTTCTATATTTTTAAATATTCTTAAATATACAATTTACTATAATGGATTGGTAAAATATACCAGATTATAATATAACGTTCAAGCTTTATAGGTCTCATTTTTCTATATTCTTGATTTGTAAATGGTCTTGTAAGTATTTCAATACGAGAGCAATTCAAATAAGAAGACACACTCAACTTCAAGGTCATTATCTTCTGTATTCTTAAATATACAATTTACTATAATGAATTGCTAAAATATACCAGATTATAATGTTCAAGCTTTATAGGCCTCATTTTTCTATATTCTTGACTTGTAAATGGTCTTGTAGAAGCACATCTCCGACTATGTATGGACAAAATTTAACTTCCGCTAGAGGATCTTATGGTAATGGAGAACGGCATTCAGATCTACTTGGTTGTTGTTCCGAGCCGAATATGTGTAGTACGTTCTCTACTCTATACTAAGTTACTAGCTAATATTTAACTTCTGCTTTCATTCGTATGACGGTCAAAGCATACATGGTTTGCTTTTGTGTCTTGGGTGTTGTTAGTAAACGAGATCATAACAATCAAAATTGTTCATTCATAATTGATTAATTTCATTTTAGTTATTTTCCAGCTGCACTCATTTTTGGTACATAATAAATTTTATAGTGAAGTTTAGACTTGGAGCTAGCTATCTAGAATGATTGGTTATTATTAGACTATATAACCATACCCCACTATCCACAGTTTGATTATTTGTTTTAGATCCTGCCACTATTTGAAGTTTAAAAACATAAAACTCATGGTCGTTTGACTGATCTTTTTTTTTTTTTCTTAAATAGTCGTTTGACCAATTTTTTTAATATATAACTATTTGATTGTTACAAAAGAGTACGTAGAAGCATAACCCAATCAAAGATGTCATGTAGGCTTGTACACTTAAATACCTCACCATGTGATGACACATCAGCACTAGACTAAAAATTGGCTCAATTATGGACAAAAAGACGAAAATGGCGTGGGCATTTTGTTTAATCAACATCTAAGCCTTAAAATGATCTTTCTTGACATTTAAACCAAATATGTAACAGTTAGCGATTTAGGGTTTAGGGTTTAGTCGTTACATTTTGTATTAAAACGAGTTGACGCAAACCCGCGCGTTACGGCGGGACCAGATACGGTTCCGAAAATTTATTAAAATGGTGACGCTATTTTTAGATGTTCAAATTACATAAAAGCTAATAGAAAATTTCATATGCTGAGGACTATATGCAAAGATTTCATCACCGAGCAAAGAAAAAGGTTTGAAAAAACAAATTCTATGATGTTTTTTTGTATGATATAACTATATAAGATTTATGTCTTATAATATCTTTGTTTTTTGTTGGTTGAAATAATTGTTACCGCCTTACATGGATGTTTGACTGGTTTACCTTGGTGACTATACCTTTATGAATTTCTTTGTTGTTCACTTATTTGCCTTGGTAAATAACGGTGTTTAGGCCGACCCGTCTTCCCCATTTGCTATTTCTTTTATAAATTTAATTTTACTTTGAGTATATTATAGTTCTCAATGTTGGTGATTTGGAACAGTTCTTGTGGCTTTTCAACTAAATCACAACAAGCATTGCATACTTGGAGTTATTCAACAAAAAGATTGGCAACTGGATTGATGATGAAAATGTGAAGTTCGCTAAAAAGAGAAATGGATCAAAGGAGAAACTTTCTGTCGTAAGATATAAGGTATACACACACCACAAACCCTAAAACAACTATGAGGCGATAAAACAAACGCACCCGCTGCTAATAAAATCACTAAACAGGTGACATTAATAAATATGGCATCTTTACAACCTGTGATCATTTTCATAACATAAAACATTCTTCCTGAAGACAAACCATTGTTGACAAAGACATGCAATTGTTCCAAAAGATAATAGACAAATCCAAAAGACACAACTGATCCCAGACAGATACTAAACCACTTAAACAAAAGACACATACCCTAACTAAGCCTGCTGTTAGAATGAATGTACGTTTAGGATAGAATGAGCGTAGGTTTAGGATAGAATGATCGACCTGATCCGAAGGTTTATTGATAGAACATAGGTTTAGGATCGAATAAGCGCCACACAATAAATGATCTTTACACCCAATGTACTTATTAAAGTTAAAGGTTAACAACTGATCATGAACCCAAAAAGGTCAAAAGATTTATTGGACAAGAGCAAAAGTTACAATGCTTTCTCGTTTTTCTATGAATTTTATTTTAATTTAATTAAAATACAAATACAAATAAAGTATTTTTAATCATTTTCAGGCTTAAAATATCAAATTTGCACGTAAATGTAAAAGCAACCAAAATCGGTGAGTACAAAAACAGTTTTCCAGATAGATCACATATTATTAAAAAAACTACAGTGATCATGTAATCAAGTCCTAAAAACATACAGAGTTGCTTATCACTTAAGATGTGACTATGTGAGGCATTAAAGGCACCGCGAAAACCCTAACTACAATGTATTTAAACTATACACCATTTTTTCATTTCTTGATCACTAAGGTTGAATACTAGAATGAACCCTAATTTAACATGAATCTATAAATCTCAACCCTAAAATTAAAGTTTATTGCCAAATTTCTGTTCTCACATGATTGTAAAACAAAAGAATGTGCAAAAATCCAACTCTCACCAGTCACCACCATTGATAATAACACATGTACGAACATCTAAACCCTAATGTTAGAACAAAGAGCCTCTAATGCATTCTTTCCATTATATTCTCCTACCAGTTCATTTAAAATAACGCATGAGAACTGAACAGGCTACAAATGAAACCTATTATCGTTGAAAAATACCTAAATAAAACCGAAACCCTAACACTAGAAAACCGCAAACAATCGGAACAAATTAAACGATTCGATAGATGAAAATAGTACCTGTGGAAGTTCGATCGGTGATGGTGTGACGTCAGCAGCGGCGATACCGGCAATGCTATTCCGGCGATCTACTGTTCAGATCTGAACCGTAATACTAAGAGTAAAATAAACCACGGATAAACACAAAAGATATTCATTGTGTATCAATGTTTAAAAACATCAAAGCCAAACAATCCATAAACTATTTTTAATCGGAGAGATTGGTAATCTAACCTTGAATCCGAGCGATGATTTGAAGATCTATGAAGATCCGTAAAGAGCAGAGCGAGAGAGAGAGGGGAAACCCTGGAGATAGATGGATAAGTGATTTTTATGTCGGGTTAAAACTATATATACGGACAACAAAATTGGACCCATATTAGATAACCGGGTCTGCATAACCCGATACTAAAGGGCAAAGCAATTTGAGTAGGAAATGCGGCTACACATCCCCAACCACCATACTAAGGGCATGTTTCCCTAAGCTTTTTAAAACAATTTAGGGCTGTTTGTTTACCTCTTAATGAGTCTCTTAATGGTTCAGACTTCTTACTAGTCCAGCACTTAGGGCATGTTTGGGTAAGCTTATTGAAACAACTTATTGACTTATTGGCTTCTTGGAAAAGTCAGGATTTTGTGACTTATTGACTTATTGGCTTTTCTCCCTCACATACACCCTCTTTGCCAAACATCATTTTAGAGCTTATGACTTTTCAAAAAGCCAATAAGTTAATAAGTTGTTTCAAAAAGCTTACCCAAACATGCCCTTAATGGTTCAGACTGTTTGTTTCATGAGCAGATGTCTGAATGGTTCAGACATTTGCCTCTGAATGGTTAAGATTTATACAGAGTCCGAATGGTTAAGACCTCTAATCTGAATTGGTCAGACATTTGCCTCTGAACGGTTAAGCATTATACAGGCTCTTAATGGTTCAGACCTCTTACTGGTTCAGCACTTAATGATTCGGACCTCTTACTGGTTCAGCACTTAACCATTCAGATATTGCCAAACAGCCCCTTATTGGCTTTTTGAAAAGTTACAAGCTCTAAAATGGTGTTTGGCAATGAGGGTGTATGTGAGGGGAAAACGTATTATATTTAACCATACGCGTTTCCTGAACGTACAATAACTCGAATTTATGTCGTTGGATGAAAACGTATTATATTTTACCCTACCCGTTTCCAAACACAGTTAACGTAAAAACGTAGACCAGCCGAAAACACACATAAAAATAAGCATGAAAACGTATTATATTTAACCATACTAGTTTCCTGAAAAAAATTATGTCGAAACGTGAATTAATAAATATCCTTTACGTTGAAAAATGAGTTTCTACCGACACATGCATTAAAATGTCAAAACGTAGACCAACTGAAAATATACATAAAATACGCAGGAAAACACATTATATTTAACCTGCCTCATTTTCGAAAAAATTTACATCGAAATGTAGGGCAAAAATGACATTTTATAATTTTTTAGAAAGTGTAGATGGATAAATGTCAATGGCAAATTGGAAAATAATAATCTCATCTTTCTGAAATTGGCCGATAATAATCCCAAGTCAGTTATTAGCCAATAATAATCCGACCTCATCCATTTTTTTTTGTAAAATAGTCCACCGTTAAAATAGCTTAACAGAGTTAAGTTTTTTTTCCGAATTACAAACCGATGTTTTAGGGTTTTTGATCAGAACGAGGATACGAGTCGATTGATGTAAAAATACCTCAAAATACTACCCCCAACCCACGAAAACGGTGCTTCAATTAGGGTGTTTAACTTCCAATTAACAAAATTCAAGCCATTTCGAACCCAATTTCGAGGTAAGTTTTACATCAATCGACTCGTATCCTCGTTCTGATCAAAAGCCCTAAAACATCGGTTTGTAATTCGGAAAAACACTTAACTCCGTTAAGCTTATTTTAACGGCAGATTATTTTACAAAAAAAAAAGTGGACGAGGTCGGTTTGTTATATTAAACGTAACCCAACAATTGTGGGCTGTATTATACTCTTTCTAAAGCAGGTTGTACAAGCACATGATGCATAGTGATGGATCAGTTCCTTCTTCCTTTACACTTGTTGATCTGGCCATCTCACCTGCTAAGATAAACCTTTTCTTGAATCCCTTCTTCATTTTGTTCGCGATTGGAAACTGCTTTGAGGTGAGGTGAGACTATTTGTCCTACATTTTGTTTCCTTAAAATTTAGTATGGGTTGTGGCAGGCAGGCAGCAAAGTAATTTCTTGAAAAAGTTAGTGGACTGATATATAGTCATTAAAATCACCTTAAATGAACTGCTTTTAGGTGTAGATGTTGTTTGATTATTGAATGAAGTTACATTTTTATATATACAACAAGGTAACATCAGTAGGGGTGTTCAAGATAGGATTATCCGGTTTTCGGATATCCGAAAATTTCGGATATCCGGTTTTTGGATATCCGAAATTTCGGATACGGATTCAGATATCCAAACGGATATCCGAATTTATAGAAAAATTTATAAAAAATGTTTTGTGCATAGATTAAAACTAAACTTATATTCGATTTTCCAAATTTCCAACATTGAAAACTAAAAACATTCATAAATCCACATCTGAATCCGATTATTTACTATTTTTTACTATATTTCAAACTAAATATAATGCTCATATACTATATATATTTATATAAAAAAATAGTTTTCGGATAATCGGATTATCCAAAATTTTTGAAATTAATATCCGAACCCGAATCCGAAAATTCGGATTATCCGTTTTTGGATATCCAAATTTTTGGATATCCAAAATTTCGGATATTTCGGATACGGATTTTCAGATGTTTTGGATTCGGTTTCGGATAGGGATTTTTTTGAACACCCCTAAACATCAGTAGATCTTTGTGCCTAATTTCCCTCGAAACAGAGTTTTCCTGACTCCTCCCCTATTGGTTCAAATACACGAATACTACAATATATTGGGCTACTCTCACGGCTTGTTTTGTTTCTATCGAGCTGACCCCATCTCCGGAACCGGCAAGTCTCTTCTTTGGAACCCGTCTATTAGAAAAACAGTTGAGGTTGTTGTGCATGACGTGACAGATTGGGAAACATATGAAACCGTTTTAGGATTTGGGGTTTGTCGTGAGACTAATGACGCTAAGATTGTGAAGATCACACATATTGTTAGCCGGGGGATATGGAAAGTGCAAGTTGCATCCATTGGCAAGTTGAGATTTTTACGTTAAGCACAGAGGCTTGGAGATGTCTTAGTGGCAATCTTCCTCGTAAATTGGTCCGCTTTCAATTTGATCCGGCAGATGATTGTTGTTCGGTAGTTGTAGAGGGGGTTATATATTGGTTTGCTACAAAGATGAATACGATGGATGGTGGGTCTCGTAATGTGATTATTTCATTTGATATCACAAGTGAAGTATTTGGAGAAGTAAACCTTCCAAATAGTTTAGCACACGCCCCGTCTGAACATTCGCTCTCCATGTTTAAACAAAGGGAGTCTCTTACGGTGCTTGACAATTTTGTGAGGAGGATAGAATGGCACACGATGTATGGATGATGGAGGTGGTGTTACAAAATCATTTACAAAGGTTTCCACTTTTAGTTATAACACAACCGATTATGTAACAACAATGTGATTTAGAAAGAGTGGTTAACATATAGTTGAAATTGTAGAAGGTAATCATGGACATCTTGTTGGTTACAAGCCCCACTTAAAGCATATTGATAATCTTGGAATTTAAGGAGTGTTGGATACATTTTTTGTTCATCCCTACATGGAAACACTATTTCTGCTTGATCAGCCGACAGCTCGTAATGACTGGACCATGGGAAGTATATCGGGTGTCGATTAAATTCGGGCTTGGGTCTTCGGTAGTGATTCAGGACTGAAATCGATGAAAAAAACATGCCTCTGCTAGAGTACTTAACATCAGTAGTAGAAGGGATAGTGCTTTCATCTAAAAGGTAAACGAGTTTTTAATAGATTATCAGTTGATTTATTCAAGGTTATAATAAGGTTATAATGAACGACTAAATTTTCATTAAGGTTGTTGGAAATGTGAAGGGGGCGACAGTAGTGTGTCTTGGTCTTAATATTTAGAAATGCATTTCAAAGCTATTGGGAAAATTAAGTTCAAAGCTTTTAATTAGGAGAACCGAAAAGCTTATTACACGAAGGTATAATATAACTTTACTGTTATAGTTCTGTTATGGTTTTTTTTAATCCAAGAGTGATTGTTGTCTTTAGGTTTATAACATCATAATTTTCATTATCTAAAGCTTTTGTTGGTAGTGAAATTTCATTTTCTATTACTAATCTTTGTCACAGGGAATAAGTATTCGGAACTTTACTCCAGTGAATGGCAAGTTGATTCGGATCATGTACTCTCACAGAGTCACAGGGACCTAAGTATTCGGAAAAGTGGAACTGCAAATATCTTTATCAAGGTAAAATGTGCAAAGGTCTTTACCCTCTTCATCGACTTTGATATGAGCAATCTGCATTTATATTTTAAGTTGAGTGATAAAAGAAAAAAAACATTTTGTTATATTAAAAGTAACCCAACAATTGTGGGTTGTATTGTACTCTTTCTAAAGCAGGTTGTACAAGCACATGATGCATAGTGATGGATCAGTTCCTTCTTCCTTTACACTTGTTAATATGGCCATCTCACCTGCTAAGATAAACCTTTTCTTGAATCCCTTCTTCATTTTGTTTGCGATTGGAAGCTGCTTTGAGATGAGGTGAGACTCTTTGTCCTACATTTTGTTTCCTTAAAATTTAGTATGGGTTGCGGCGGCAGGCGGCAAAGTAATCTCTTGAAAAGGTTAGTGGACTGATATATAGTCATTAAAATCACCTTAAATGAACTGCTTTTAGGTGTAAATGTTGTTTGATTATTGAATGAAGTTACATTTATATATATACAACAAGGTAACATCAGTAGCGGTGTTCAAGATAGGATTATCCGGTTTTCGGATATCCGAAAATTTCGGATAGTGAATATGGATATCTGAATCCGTATCCGTATCCGAAATTTCGGATATCCGAAACGGATATCCGAATTTATAAAAAAAATAAAAAAATGTTTTGTGCATAGATTAAAACTAAACTTATATTCGATTTTCCAAATTTCCAACATTGAAAACTAAAAACATTCATAAATCCACATCTGAATTCGATTATTTACTATTTTTTACTATATTTCAAACTAAATATAATGCTCATATACTATATATATTTATAAAAAAAATAGTTTTCGGATAATCGGATTATCCAAAATTTTTGAAATTAATATCCGAACCCGAATCCGAAAATTCGGATTATCCGGGTTTTTTATATCCAAAATTTCGGATATTTCGGATACGGATTTTCAGATGTTTTGGATTCGGTTCGGATAGGGATTTTTTTGAACACTCCTAAACATTAGTTGATCTTTGTGCCTAATTTCCCCCGAAACAGAGTTTTCCTGACTCCTCCCATATAGGTTCAAATACACGAATACTAAAATATATTGGGCTACTCTCACGGCTTGTTTTGTTTCTATCGAGCTGACCCCAACCGGCAAGTCTTTTGTTTGGAACCCGTCTATTAGAAAAACAGTTGAGGTTGTTGTGCATGACGTGACAGATTGGGAAACATATGAAACCGTTTTAGGATTTGTGGTTTGTCATGAGACTAATGACGCTAAGATTGTGAAGATCACTCATATTGTTAGTCGGGGGATATGGAAAGTGCAAGTTGAATCCCTTGGCAAGTTTAGATTTTTACGTTAAGCACATAGGCTTGGAGATGTTCAAGTGGCAATCTTCCTCGTAAATTGGTCCGCTTTCAATTTGATCCGGCAGATGATTGTTGTTCGGTAGTTGTAGAAGGGGTTATATATTGGTTTGCTACTAAGATGAATACGATGGATGGTGGGTCTCGTAATCTGATTATTTCATTTGATATCACAAGTGAGGTATTTGGAGAAGTAAACCTTCTAAATAGTTTAGCACTCGCCCCGTCTGAACATTCGCTCTCCATGTTTAAACAAAGGGAGTCTCTTACGGTGCTTGACAATTTTGTGAGGAGGATAGAATGGCGCACGATGCATGGATGATGGAGGTGGTGTTACAAAATCATTTACAAAGGTTTCCACTTTTAGTTATAACACAACCGATTATGTAACAACAATGTGATTTAGAAAGAGTGGTGAACATATAGTTGAAATTGTAGAAGGTAATCATGGACATCTTGTTGGTTACGAGCCCCACTCAAAGCATATAGATAATCTTGGAATTTATGGAGTGTAGGATACATTTTCGTTCATCCCTACATGGAAACACTATTTATGCTTGATCAGCCGACAGCTCGTAATGACTGGACCATGGGAAGTATATCGGGTGTCGATTAAATTCGGGCTTGGGTCATTGGTAGCGATTCAGGACTGAAACCGATGAAAAAAACATGCCTCTGCTAGAGTACTTAACATCAGTAGTAGAAGGGATAGTGCTTTCATCTAAAAGGTAAACGGGTTTTTAATAGATTATCAGTTGATTTATTCAAGGTTATAATGAACGACTAAATTTTCATTAAGGTTGTTGGAAATGTGAAGGGGGCGACAGTAGTGTGTCTTGGTATTAATATTCAGAAATGCATTTCAATGCTATTGGGAACATTAAGTTCAAAGCTTTTAATTAGGAGAACCGAAAAGCATATTACACGAAGGTATAATATAACTTTACTGTTATAGTTCTGTTATGGTTTTTTTTAATCGAAGAGTGATTGTTGTCTTTAGGTTTATTTACATCATAATTTTCATTATCTAAAGCTTTTGTTGGTAGTGAAATTTCATTTTCTATTACTAATCTTTGTCACAGGGAATAAGTATTCGGAACGTTACTCCACTGAATGGCAAGTTGATTCGGATCATGTACTCTCACAGAGTCACAGGGACCTAAGTATTCGGAAAAGTGGAACTGCAAATATCTTTATCAAGGTAAAATGTGCAAAGGTCTTTACCCTCTTCATCGACTTTGATATGAGCAATCTGCATTTATATTTTAAGTTGAGTGATAAAAGAAAAAACATTTTGTTATATTAAAAGTAACCCAACAATTGTGGGCTGTATTATACTCTTTCTAAAGCAGGTTGTACAAGCACATAATGCATAGTGATGGATCAGTTCCTTCTTCCTTTACACTTGTTAATCTGGCCATCTCACCTGCTAAGATAAACCTTTTCTTGAATCCCTTCTTCATTTTGTTCGCGATTGGAAGCTGCTTTGAGATGAGGTGAGACTCTTTGTCCTACATTTTGTTTCCTTAAAATTTAGTATGGGTTGTGGCAGGCAGGCAGCAAAGTAATTTCTTGAAAAAGTTTGTGGACTGATATATAGTCATTAAAATCACCTTAAGTGAACTGCTTTAGGTGTAGATGTTGTTTGATTAGTGAATGAAGTTACATATTTATATATACAACAAGGTAACATCAGTAAGGGTGTTCAAGATAGGATTATCCGGTTTTCGGATATCCGAAAATTTCGGATAGTGAATATGGATATCTGAATCCGCATCCGTATCCGAAATTTCGGATATCGAAATTTCAGATATCCGTTTTTCGGATATCCGAAATTTCGGATACGGATTTAGATATCCAAACGGATATCCGAATTTATAGAAAAATTAAAAAAAAATGTTTTGTGCATAGATTAAAACTAAACTTATATTCGATTTTCCAAATTTCCAACATTGAAAACTAAAAACATTCATAAATCCACATCTGAATCCGATTATTTACTATTTTTTACTATATTTCAAACTAAATATAATGCTCATATACTATATATATTTATAAAAAAAATAGTTTTCGGATAATCGAATTATCCAAAATATTTGAAATTAATATCCGAACCCGAATCCGAAAATTCATATTATCCGGTTTTTGGATATCCAAATTTTTGGATATCCAAAATTTCGGATATTTCGTATACGGATTTTCAGATGTTTTGGATTCGGTTTCGGATAGGGATTTTTTTTAACACCCCTAAACATTAGTAGATCTTTGTGCCTAATTTCCGAAAAAAAGAGTTTTCCTGACTCCTCCCCTATTGGTTCAAATACACGAATACTACAATATATTGGGCTACTCTCACGGCTTGTTTTGTTTCTATCGAGCTGACCCCATCTCTGGACCCGGCAAGTCTCTTCTTTGGTACCCGTCTATTAGAAAAACAGTTGAGGTTGTTGTGCATGACGTGACAGATTGGGAAACATATGAAACCGTTTTAGGATTTGGGCTTTGTCGTGAGACTAATTACGCTAAGATTGTGAAGATCACACATATTGTTAGCCGGGGGATATGGAAAGTGCAAATTGCATCCCTTGGCAAGTTGAGATTTTTACATTAAGCACAGAGGCTTGGAGATGTCTAAGTGGCAATCTTCCTCGTAAATTGGTCTGCTTTCAATTTGATCCGGCAGATGATTGTTGTTCGGTAGTTGTAGAAGGGGTTATATATTGGTTTGCTACTAAGATGAATACGATGGATGGTGGGTCTCGTAATCTGATTATTTCATTTGATATCACAAGTGAAGTATTTGGAGAAGTAAACCTTCCAAATAGTTTAGCATAAGCCCCGTCTGAACATTCGCTTTCCATGTTTAAAAAAGGGAGTCTCTTACGGTGCTTGACAATTTTGTGTGGAGGATAGAATGGCGCACGATGTATGGATGATGGAGGTGGTGTTACAAAATCATTTACAAAGGTTTCCACTTTTAGTTATAACACAACCGATTATGTAACAACAATGTGATTTAGAAAGAGTGGTTAACATATAGTTGAAATTGTAGAAGGTAATCATGGACATCTTGTTGGTTACGAGCCCCACACAAAGCATATAGATAATCTTGGAATTTATGAAGTGTTGGATACATTTTTTGTTCATCCCTACATGGAAACACTATTTCTGCTTCATCAGCTGACAGCTCGTAATGACTGGACCATGGGAAGTATATCGGGTGTCGATTAAATTCGGGCTTGGGTCTTCGGTAGTGATTCAGGACTGAAATCGATGAAAAAAACCTGCCTCAGCTAGAGTACTTAACATGAGTAGTAGAAGGGATAGTGCTTTCATCTAAAAGGTAAATGAGTTTTTAATAGATTATCAGTAGATTTATTCAAGGTTATAATGAACGACTAAATTTTCATTAAGGTTGTTGGAAATGTGAAGGGGGCGACAGTAATGTGTCTTGGTCTTAATATTCAGAAATGCATTTCAAAGCTATTGGGAAAATTAAGTTCAAAGCTTTTAATTAGCAGAACCGAAAAGCTTATTACACGAAGGTATAATATAACTTTACTGTAATAGTTCTGTTATGGTTTTTTTTAATCCAAGAGTGATTGTTGTCTTTAGGTTTATTTACATCATAATTTTCATTATCTAAAGCTTTTGTTGGTAGTGAAATTTCATTTTCTATTACTAATCTTTGTCACAGGGAATAAGTATTCGGAACTTTACTCCAGTGAATGGCAAGTTGATTCGGATCATGTACTCTCACAGAGTCACAGGGACCTAAGTATTCGGAAAAGTGGAACGGCAAATATCTTTATCAAGGTAAAATGTGCAAAGGTCTTTACCCTCTTCATCGACTTCGATATGAGCAATCTGCATTTATATTTTAAGTTGAGTGATAAAAGAAAAAACATTTTGTTATGTTAAAAGTAACCCAACAATTGTGGGGTGTATTATACTCTTTCTAAAGCAGGTTGTACAAGCACATGATGCATAGTGATGGATCAATTCCTTCCTCCTTTACACTTGTTAATCTGGCCATCTCACCTGCTAAGATAAACCTTTTCTTGAATCCCTTCTTCATTTTGTTCGCGATTAGAAGCTGCTTTGAGATGAGGTGAGACTCTTTGTCCTACATTTTGTTTCCTTAAAATTTAGTGTGGGTTGTGGCAGGCAGGCAGCAAAGTAATTTCTTGAAAAAGTTAGTGGACTGATATATAGTCATTAAAATAACCTTAAATGAACTGCTTTAGGTGTAGATGTTATTTGATTATTGAATGAAGTTACATTTTTATAGATACAACAAGGTAACATCAGTAGGGGTGTTCAAGATAGGATTATCCGGTTTTCGGATATCCGAAAATTTCGGATAGTGAATATGGATATCTGAATCCGTATCCGTATCCGAAATTTCAGATATCCGGTTTTTGGATATCCGAAATTTCGGATACGGATTCAGATATCCAAACGGATATCCGAATTTATAGAAAAATTAAAAAAAATGTTTTGTGCATAGATTAAAACTAAACTTATGTTCGATTTTCCAAATTTCCAACATTGAAAACTAAAAACATTCATAAATCCACATCTGAATCCGATTATTTAATATTTTTTACTATATTTCAAACTAAATATAATGCTCATATACTATATATATTTATAAAAAAATAGTTTTCGGATCGGATTATCCAAAAATTTTGAAATTAATATCCGAACCCGAATCCGAAAATTCGGATTATCCGATTTTTGGATATCCAAATTTTTGGATATCCAAAATTTCGGATATTTCGGATAGGGATTTTCAGATGTTTTGGATTCGGTTTCAGATAGGGATTTTTTTGAACACCCCTAAACATCAGTAGATCTTTGTGCCTAATTTCCCCCGAAACAGAGTTTTCCTGACTCCTCCCCTATTGGTTCGAATACACGAATACTACAATATATTGGGCTACTCTCACCGCTTGTTTTGTTTCTATCGAGCCGACCCCGTCTCTGGAACCGGCAAGTCTTTTCTTTGGAACCCGTCTATTAGAAAAACAGTTGAGGCTGTTGTGCATGACGTGACAGATTGGAAACATATGAAACCGTTTTAGGATTTGGGGTTTGTCGTGAGACTAATGACGCTAAGATTGTGAAGATCACACATATTGTTAGCCGGGGGATATGGAAAGTGCAAGTTGCATCCCTTCGCAAGTTGAGATTTTTACGTTAAGCACAGAGGCTTGGAGATGTCTAAGTGGCAATCTTCCTCATAAATTGGTCCGCTTTCAATTTGATCCGGCAGATGATTGTTGTTCGGTAGTTGTAGAAGGGGTTATATATTGGTTTGCTACTAAGATGAATACGATGGATGGTGGGTCTCGTAATCTGATTATTTCATTAGATATCACAAGTGAAGTATTTGGAGAAGTAAACCTTCCAAATAGTTTAGCACACGCCCCGTCTGAACATTCGCTCTCCATGTTTAAAGAAAGGGAGTCTCTTACGGTGCTTGACAATTTTGTGAGGAATATAGAATGGCGCACGATGTATGGATGATGGAGGTGGTGTCACAAAATCATTTACAAAGGTTTCCACTTTTAGTTATAACACAACCGATTATGTAACAACAATGTGATTTAGAAAGAGTGGTTAACATATTGTTGAAATTGTAGAAGGTAATCATGGACATATTGTTGGTTACGAGCCCCACTCAAAGCATATAGATAATCTTGGAATTTATGGAGTGTTGGATACATTTTTTGTTCATCCCTACATGGAAACACTATTTCTGCTTGATCAGCCGACAGCTCGTAATGACTGGACCATGGGAAGTATATCGGGTGTCGATTAAATTCGGGCTTGGGTCTTCGGTAGCGATTCAGGACTGAAACGGATGAAAAAAACATGCCTCTGCTAGAGTACTTAACATCAGTAGTAGAAGGGATAGTGCTTTCATCTAAAAGGTAAACGAGTTTTTAATAGATTGTCAGTTGATTTATTCAAGGTTATAATGAACGACTAAATTTTCATTAAGGTTGTTGGTAATGTGAAGGGGGCGACAGTAGTGTGTCTTGGTATTAATATTCAGAAATGCATTTCAAAGCTATTGGGAAAATTAAGTTCAAAGATTTTAATTAGGAGAACCGAAAAGCTTATTACACGAAGGTATATTATAACTTTACTGTTATAGTTCTGTATGTTTTTTTTTTAATCCAAGAATGATTGTTGTCTTTATGTTTATTTGCATCATAATTTTCATTATCTAAAGCTTTTGTTGGTAGTGAAATTTCATTTTCTATTACTAATCTTTGTCACACGGAATAAGTTTTCGGAACTTTACTCCAGTGAATGGCAAGTTGATTCGGATCATGTACTCTCACAGAGTCACAAGGACCTAAGTATTCGGAAAAGTGGAACTGCAAATATCTTTATCAAGGTAAAATGGGCAAAGGTCTTTACCCTCTTCATCGACTTTGATATGAGCAATCCACATTTATATTTTAAGTTGATTAATAAAAGAAAAAACATTTTGTTATATTAAAAGTAACCCAACAATTGTGGGCTGTATTATACTCTTTCTAAAGCAGGTTGTACAAGCACATGATGCATAGTGATGGATCAGTTCCATCTTCCTTTACACTTGTTAATCTGGCCATATCACCTGCTAAGATAAACCTTTTCTTGAATCCATTCTTCATTTTGTTCGCGATTGGAAGCTGCTTTGAGATGAGGTGAGACTCTTTGTCCTACATTTTGTTTCCTTAAAATTTAGTATGGGTTGTGGCAGGCAGGCAGCAAAGTAATTTCTTAAAAAAGTTAGTGGACTGATATATAGTCATTAAAATCACCTTAAATGAACTGCTTTAGGTGTAGATGTTGTTTGATTATTGAATGAAGTTACATTTTTATATATACAACAAGGTAAAATCAGTAGGGGTTCAAGAGAGGATTATCCGGTTTTCGGATATCCGAAAATTTCGGATAGTGAATATGGATATCTGAATCCGTATCCGTATCCGAAATTTCGGATATCCGAAACGGATATCCGAAGTTATAAAAAAAATTAAAAAAAAAATGTTTTGTGCATAGATTAAAACTAAACTTATATTCGATTTTCCAAATTTCCAACATTGAAAATTAAAAACATTCATAAATCCACATCTGAATTCGATTATTTACTATTTTTTACTATATTTCAAACTAAATATAATGCTCATATAGTATATATATTTATAAAAAAAATAGTTTTAGGATAATCGGATTATCCAAAATTTTTGAAATTAATATCCGAACCCGAATCCGAAAATTCGGATTATTCGGTTTTTGGATATCCAAATTTTTGGATATCCAAAATTTCGGATATTTCGGATACGGATTTTCAGATGTTTTGGATTCGGTTTCGGAAAGGGATTCTTTTTTGAACACCCCTAAACATCAGTAGATCTTTGTGCCTAATTTCCCCCGAAACAGAGTTTTCCTGACTCCTCCCCTATTGGTTCAAATACACGAATACTAAAATATATTGGGCTACTCTCACGGCTTGTTTTGTTTCTATCGAGCTGACCCCATCTCTGGAACCGGCAAGTCTTTTGTTTGTAACCCGTCTATTAGAAAAACAGTTGAGGTTGTTGTGCATAACGTGACAGATTGGGAAACATATGAAACCGTTTTAGGATTTGGGGTTTGTCGTGAGACTAATGACGCTAAGATTGTGAAGATCACTCATATTGTTAGTCGGGGGATATGGAAAGTGCAAGTTGCATCCCTTGGCAGGTTGAGATTTTTACGTTTAGCACAGAGGCTTGGAGATGTCTAAGTGGCGATCTTCCTCGTAAATTGGTCCGCTTTCAATTTGATCCGGCAGATGATTGTTGTTCGGTAGTTGTAGAAGGGGTTATATATTGGTTTGCTACTAAGATGAATACGATCGATGGTGGGTCTCGTAGTCTGATTATTTCATTAGATATCACAAGTGAAGTATTTGGAGAAGTAAACCTTCCAAATAGTTTAGCACTAGCCCCGTCTGAACATTCGCTCTCCATGTTTAAACAAAGGGAGTCTCTTACGGTGCTTGACAATTTTGTGAGGAGGATAGAATGGCGCACGATGTATGGATGATGGAGGTGGTGTTACAAAATCATTTACAAAGGTTTCCACTTTTAGTTATAACACAACCGATTATGTAACAACAATGTGATTTAGAAAGAGTGGTTAACATATTGTTGAAATTGTAGAAGGTAATCATGGACATCTTGTTGGTTACGAGCCCCACTCAAAGCATATAGATAATCTTGGAATTTATGGAGTGTTGGATACATTTTTTGTTCATCCCTACATGGAAACACTATTTATGCTTGATCAGCCGACAGCTCGTAATGACTGGACCATGGGAAGTATATCGGGTGTCGATTAAATTCGGGCTTGGGTCTTCGGTAGCGACTCAGGACTGAAACCGATGAAAAAAAACATGCCTCTGCTAGAGTACTTAACATCAGTAGTAGAAGGGATAGTGCTTTCATCTAAAAGGTAAACGAGTTTTTAATAGATTATCAGTTGATTTATTCAAGGTTATAATGAACGACTAAATTTTCATTAAGGTTGTTGGAAATGTGAAGGGGGCGACAGTAGTGTGTCTTGGTATTAATATTCAGAAATGCATTTCAAAGCTATTGGGAAAATTAAGTTCAAAGATTTTAATTAGGAGAACCGAAAAGCTTATTACACGAAGGTATAATATAACTTTACTGTTATAGTTCTGTATGGTTTTTTTTAATCCAAGAATGATTGTTGTCTTTATGTTTATTTGCATCATAATTTTCATTATCTAAAGCTTTTGTTGGTAGTGAAATTTCATTTTCTATTACTAATCTTTGTCACACGGAATAAGTTTTCGGAACTTTACTCCAGTGAATGGCAAGTTGATTCGGATCATGTACTCTCACAGAGTCACAAGGACCTAAGTATTCGGAAAAGTGGAACTGCAAATATCTTTATCAAGGTAAAATGGGCAAAGGTCTTTACCCTCTTCATCGACTTTGATATGAGCAATCTACATTTATATTTTAAGTTGATTAATAAAAGAAAAACATTTTGTTATATTAAAAGTAACCCAACAATTGTGGGCTCTATCATACTCTTTCTAAAGCAGGTTGTACAAGCACATGTTGCATAGTGATGGATCAGTTCCATCTTCCTTTACACTTGTTAATCTGGCCATATCACCTGCTAAGATAAACCTTTTCTTGAATCCATTCTTCATTTTGTTCGTGATTGGAAGCTGCTTTGAGATGAGGTGAGACTCTTTGTCCTACATTTTGTTTCCTTAAAATTTAGTATGGGTTGTGGCAGGCAGGCAGCAAAGTAATTTCTTGAAAAACTTAGTGGACTGATATATAGTCATTAAAATCACCTTAAATGAACTGCTTTAGGTGTAGATGTTGTTTGATTATTGAATGAAGTTACATTTTTATATATACAACAAGGTAAAATCAGTAGGGGTGTTCAAGATAGGATTATCCGGTTTTCGGATATCCGAAAATTTCGGATAATGAATATGGATATCTGAATCCGTATCCGTATCCGAAATTTCGGATATCCGAAACGGAAATCCGAAACGGATATCCGAAGTTATAAAAAAATTAAAAAAAAAATGTTTTGTGCATAGATTAAAACTAAATTTATATTCGATTTTCCAAATTTCCAACATTGAAAATTAAAAACATTCATAAAACCACATCTGAATTCGATTATTTACTATTTTTTACTATATTTCAAACTAAATATAATGCTCATATACTATATATATTTATAAAAAAAATAGTTTTCGGATAATCGGATTATCCAAAATTTTTGAAATTAATATCCGAACCCGAATCCGAAAATTCGGATTATCCGGTTTTTGGATATCCAAATTTTTGGATATCCAAAATTTCGGATATTTCGGATACGGATTTTCAAATGTTTTGGATTCGGTTTCGGAAAGGGATTTTTTTCAACACCCCTAAACATCAGTAGATCTTTGTGCCTAATTTCCCCCGAAACAGAGTTTTCCAGACTCCTCCCCTATTGGTTCAAATACACGAATACAAAAATATATTGGGCTACTCTTATGGCTTGTTTTGTTTCTATCGAGCTGACCCCATCTCTGGAACCGGCAAGTCTTTTCTTTGGAACCCGTCTATTAGAAAAACAGTTGAAGCTGTTGTGCATAACGTGACAGATTGGGAAACATATGAAACCATTTTAGGATTTGGGGTTTGTCGTGAGACTAATGACGCTAAGATTGTGAAGATTACTCATATTGTTAGTCGGGGGATATGGAAAGTGCAAGTTGCATCCCTTGGCAGGTTGAGATTTTTACGTTTAGCACAGAGGCTTGGAGATGTCTAAGTGGCAATCTTCCTCGTAAATTGGTCCGCTTTCAATTTGATCCGGCAGATGATTGTTGTTCGGTTGTTGTAGAAGGGGTTATATATTGGTTTGCTACTAAGATGAATACGATCGATGGTGGGTCTCGTAATCTGATTATTTCATTTGATATCACAAGTGAAGTATTTGGAGAAGTAAACCTTCCAAATAGTTTAGCACTCGCCCCGTCTGAACATTCGCTCTCCATGTTTAAACAAAGGGAGTCTCTTACGGTGCTTGACAATTTTGTGAGGAGGATAGAATGGCACACGATGTATGGATGATGGAGGTGGTGTTACAAAATCATTTACAAAGGTTTCCACTTTTAGTTATAACACAACCGATTATGTAACAACAACGTGATTTAGAAAGAGTGGTTAACATATAGTTGAAATTGTAGAAGGTAATCATGGACATCTTGTTGGTTACGAGCCCCACTCAAAGCATATAGATAATCTTGGAATTTATGGAGTGTTGGATACATTTTTTGTTCATCCCTACATGGAAACACTATTTCTGCTTGATCAGCCGACAGCTCGTAATAAATGGACCATGGGAAGTATATCGGGTGTCGATTAAATTCGGGCTTGGGTCTTCGGTAGCGATTCAGGACTGAAACCGATGAAAAAAACATGCCTCTGCTAGAGTACTTAACATCAGTAGTAGAAGGGATAGTGCTTTCATCTAAAAGGTTACCGAGTTTTTAATAGATTATCAGTTGATTTATTCAAGGTTATAATGAACGACTAAATTTTCATTAAGGTTGTTGGAAATGTGAAGGGGGCGACAGTAGTGTGTCTTGGTATTAATATTCAGAAATGCATTTCAAAGCTATGGGGAAAATTAAGTTCAAAGATTTTAATTAGGAGAACCGAAAAGCTTATTACACGAAGGTATAATATAACTTTACTGTTATAGTTCTGTATGGTTTTTTTTAATCCAAGAATGATTGTTGTCTTTATATTTATTTGCATCATAATTTTCATTATCTAAAGCTTTTGTTGGTAGTGAAATTTCATTTTCTATTACCAATCTTTGTCACACGGAATAAGTTTTCGGAACTTTACTCCAGTGAATGGCAAGTTGATTCGGATCATGTACTCTCACAGAGTCACAAGGACCTAAGTATTCGGAAAAGTGGAACTGCAAATATCTTTATCAAGGTAAAATGGGCAAAGGTCTTTACCCTCTTTAGAGCAATCTACATTTATATTTTAAGTTGATTAATAAAAGAAAAAACATTTTGTTATATTAAAAGTAACCCAACAATTGTGGGCTGTATTATACTCTTTCTAAAGCAGGTTGTACAAGCACATGATGCATAGTGATGGATCAGTTCCATCTTCCTTTACACTTGTTAATCTGGCCATATCACCTGCTAAGATAAACCTTTTCTTGAATCCATTCTTCATTTTGTTCGCGATTGATAGCTGCTTTGAGATGAGGTGAGACTCTTTGTCCTACATTTTGTTTCCTTAAAATTTAGTATGGGTTATGGCAGGCAGGCAGCAAAGTAATTTCTTGAAAAAGTTAGTGGACTGATATATAGTCATTAAAATCACCTTAAATGAACTGCTTTAGGTGTAGATGTTGTTTGATTATTGAATGAAGTTACATTTTTATATATACAACAAGGTAAAATCAGTAGGGGTGTTCAAGATAGGATTATCTGGTTTTCGGATATCCGAAAATTTCGGAAAGTGAATATGGATATCTGAATCCGTATCCGTATCCGAAATTTTGGATATCCGAAACGGATATCCGAAACGGATATCCGAAGTTATAAAAAAATTAAAAAAAAATGTTTTGTGCATAGATTAAAACTAAACTTATATTCGATTTTCCAAATTTCCAACATCGAAAATTAAAAACATTCTTAAATCCACATCTGAATTCGATTATTTACTATTTTTTACTATATTTCAAACTAAATATAATGCTCATATACTATATATATTTATAAAAAAAATAGTTTTCGGATAATCGGATTATCCAAAATTTTTGAAATTAATATCCGAACCCGAATCCGAAAATTCGGATTATCCGGTTTTTGGATATCCAAATTTTTGGATATCCAAAATTTCGGATATTTCGGATACGGATTTTCAGATGTTTTGGATTCGGTTTCGGAAAGGGATTTTTTTGAACACCCCTAAACATCAGTAGATCTTTGTGCCTAATTTCCCCCGAAACAGAGTTTTCCTGACTCCTCCCCTATTGGTTCAAATACACGAATACTAAAATATATTGGGCTACTCTCACGGCTTGTTTTGTTTCTATCGAGCTGACCCCATCTCTGGAACCGGCAAGTCTTTTCTTTGGAACCCGTCTATTAGAAAAACAGTTGAGGTTGTTATGCATAACGTGACAGATTGGGAAACATATGAAACCGTTTTAGGATTTGGGGTTTGTCGTGAGACTAATGACGCTAAGATTGTGAAGATCACTCATATTGTTAGTCGGGGGAAATGGAAAGTGCAAGTTGCATCCCTTGGCAGGTTGAGATTTTTACTTTTAGCACAGAGGCTTGGAGATGTCTAAGTGGCAATCTTCCTCGTAAATTGGTCCGCTTTCAATTTGATCCGGCAGATGATTGTTGTTCGGTAGTTGTAGAAGGGGTTATATATTGGTTTGCTACTAAGATGAATACGATCGATGGTGGGTCTCGTAATCTGATTATTTCATTAGATATCACAAGTGAAGTATTTGGAGAAGTAAACCATCCAAATAGTTTAGCACTCGCCCCGTCTGAACATTCGCTCTCCATGTTTAAACAAAGGGAGTCTCTTACGGTGCTTGACAATTTTGTGAGGAGGATAGAATGGCGCACGATGTATGGATGATGGAGGTGGTGTTACAAAATCATTTACAAAGGTTTCCACTTTTAGTTATAACACAACCGATTATGTAACAACAATGTGATTTAGAAAGAGTGGTTAACATATTGTTGAAATTGTAGAAGGTAATCATGGACATCTTGTTGGTTACGAGCCCCACTCAAAGCATATAGATAATCTTGGAATTTATGGAGTGTTGGATACATTTTTTGTTCATCCCTACATGGAAACACTATTTATGCTTGCTCAGCCGACAGCTCGTAATGACTGGACCATGGGAAGTATATCGGGTGTCGATTTAATTCGGGCTTGGGTCTTCGGTAGCGATTCAGGACTGAAACCGATGAAAAAAACATGCCTCTGCTAGAGTACTTAACATCAGTAGTAGAAGGGATAGTGCTTTCATCTAAAAGGTAAACGAGTTTTTAATAGATTATCAGTTGATTTATTCAAGGTTATAATGAACGACTAAATTTTCATTAAGGTTGTTGGAAATGTGAAGGGGGCGACAGTAGTGTGTCTTGGTATTAATATTCAGAAATGCATTTCAAAGCTATTGGGAAAATTAAGTTCAAAGATTTTAATTAGGAGAACCGAAAAGCTTATTACACGAAGGTATAATATAACTTTACTGTTATAGTTCTGTATGGTTTTTTTTAATCCAAGAATGATTGTTGTCTTTATGTTTATTTGCATCATAATTTTCATTATCTAAAGCTTTTGTTGGTAGTGAAATTTCATTTTCTATTACTAATCTTTGTCACACGGAATAAGTTTTCGGAACTTTACTCCAGTGAATGGCAAGTTGATTCGGATCATGTACTCTCACAGAGTCACAAGGACCTAAGTATTCGGAAAAGTGGAACTGCAAATATCTTTATCAAGGTAAAATGGGCAAAGGTCTTTATCCTCTTCATCGACTTTGATATGAGCAATCTACATTTATATTTTAAGTTGATTAATAAAAGAAAAAACATTTTGTTATATTAAAAGTAACCCAACAATTGTGGGCTGTATTATACTCTTTCTAAAGCAGGTTGTACAAGCACATGATGCATAGTGATGGATCAGTTCCATCTTCCTTTACACTTGTTAATCTGGCCATATCACCTGCTAAGATAAACCTTTTCTTGAATCCATTCTTCATTTTGTTCACGATTGGAAGCTGCTTTGAGATGAGGTGAGACTCTTTGTCCTACATTTTGTTTCCTTAAAATTTAGTATGGGTTGTGGCAGGCAGGCAGCAAAGTAATTTCTTGAAAAAGTTAGTGGACTGATATATAGTCATTAAAATCACCTTAAATGAACTGCTTTAGGTGTAGATGTTGTTTGATTATTGAATGAAGTTACATTTTTATATATACAACAAGGTAAAATCAGTAGGGGTGTTCAAGATAGGATTATCCGGTTTTCGGATATCCGAAAATTTCGGATAGTGAATATGGTATCTGAATCCGTATCCGTATCCGAAATTTCGGATATCCGAAACGGATATCCGAAGTTATAAAAAAAATTAAAAAAAATGTTTTGTGCATAGATTAAAACTAAACTTATATTCGATTTTCCAAATTTCCAACATTGAAAATTATAAACATTCATAAATCCACATCTGAATTCGATTATTTATTATTTTTTACTATATTTCAAACTAAATATAATGCTCATATACTATATATATTTATGAAAAAAATAGTTTTCGGATAATCGGATTATCCAAAATTTTTGAAATTAATATCCGAACCCGAATCCGAAAATTCGGATTATCCGGTTTTTGGATATCCAAATTTTTGGATATCCAAAATTTTGGATATTTCGGATACGGATTTTCAGATGTTTTGGATTCGGTTTCGGAAAGGGATTTTTTTCAACACCCCTAAACATCAGTAGATCTTTGTGCCTAATTTCCCCCGAAATAGAGTTTTCCTGACTCCTCCCCTATTGGTTCAAATACACGAATACTAAAATATATTGGGCTACTCTCACGGCTTGTTTTGTTTCTATCGAGCTGACCCCATCTCTGGAACCGGCAAGTCTTTTCTTTGGAACCCGTCTATTAGAAAAACAGTTGAGGTTGTTGTGCATAACGTGACAGATTGGGAAACATATGAAACCATTTTAGGATTTGGGGTTTGTCGTGAGACTAATGACGCTAAGATTGTGAAGATTACTTATATTGTTAGTCGGGGGATATGGAAAGTGCAAGTTGCATCCCTTGGCAGGTTGAGATTTTTACGTTTAGCACAGAGGCTTGGAGATGTCTAAGTGGCAATCTTCCTCGTAAATTGGTCCGCTTTCAATTTGATCCGGCAGATGATTGTTGTTCGGTTGTTGTAGAAGGGGTTATATATTGGTTTGCTACTAAGATGAATACGATCGATGGTGGGTCTCGTAATTTGATTATTTCATTTGATATCACAAGTGAAGTATTTGGAGAAGTAAACCTTCCAAATAGTTTAGCACTCGCCCCGTCTGAACATTCGCTCTCCATGTTTAAACAAAGGGAGTCTCTTACGGTGCTTGACAATTTTGTGAGGAGGATAGAATGGTGCACGATGTATGGATGATGGAGGTGGTGTTACAAAATCGTTTACAAAGGTTTCCACTTTTAGTTATAACACAACCGATTATGTAACAACTACGTGATTTAGAAAGAGTGGTTAACATATAGTTGAAATTGTAGAAGGTAATCATGGACATCTTGTTGGTTACGAGCCCCACTCAAAGCATATAGATAATCTTGGAATTTATGGAGTGTTGGATACATTTTTTGTTCATCCCTACATGGAAACACTATTTCTGCTTGATCAGCCGACATCTCGTAATGACTGGACCATGGGAAGTATATCGGGTGTCGATTAAATTCGGGCTTAGGTCTTCGGTAGCGATTCAGGACTGAAACCAATGAAAAAAACATGCCTCTGCTAGAGTACTTAACATCAGTAGTAGAAGGGATAGTGCTTTCATCTAAAAGGTAAACGAGTTTTTAATAGATTATCAGTTGATTTATTCAAGGTTATAATGAACGACTAAATTTTCATTAAGGTTGTTGGAAATGTGAAGGGGGCAACGGTAGTGTGTCTTGGTATTAATATTCAGAAATGCATTTCAAAGCTATTGGGAAAATTAAGTTCAAAGATTTTAATTAGGAGAACCGAAAAGCTTATTACACGAAGGTATAATATAACTTTACTGTTATAGTTCTGTAAGGTTTTTTTTTAATCCAAGAGTGATTGTTGTCTTTAGGTTTATTTACATGATAATTTTCATTATCTAAAGCTTTTGTTGGTAGTGAAATTTCATTTTCTATTACTAATCTTTGTCACACGGAATAAGTTTTCGGAACTTTACTCCAGTGAAGGGCAAGTTGATTCGGATCATGTACTCTCACAGAGTCACAAGGACCTAAGTATTCGGAAAAGTGGAACTGCAAATATCTTTATCAAGGTAAAATGTGCAAAGGTCTTTACCCTCTTCATCGACTTTGATATGAGCAATCTGCATTTATATTTTAAGTTGATTGATAAAAGAAAAAACATTTTGTTATATTAAAAGTAACCCAACAATTGTGGGCTGTATTATACTCTTTCTAAAGCAGGTTGTACAAGCACATGATGCATAGTGATGGATCAGTTCCATCTTCCTTTACACTTGTTAATCTGGCCATATCACCTGCTAAGATAAACCTTTTCTTGAATCCCTTCTTCATTTTGTTCGCGATTGGAAGCTACTTTGAGATGAGGTGAGACTCTTTGTCCTACATTTTGTTTCCTTAAAGTTTAGTATGGGTTGTGGCAGGCAGGCAGCAAAGTAATTTCTTAAAAAAGTTAGTGGACTGATATATAGTCATTAAAATCACCTTAAATGAACTGCTTTAGGTGTAGATGTTGTTTGATTATTGAATGAAGTTACATTTTTATATATACAACAAGGTAAAATCAGTAGGGGTGTTCAAGATAGAATTATCTGGTTTTCGGATATCCGAAAATTTCGGATAGTGAATATGGATATCTGAATCCGTATCCGTATCCGAAATTTCGGATATCCGAAACGGATATCCGAATTTATAAAAAAAATTAAAAAATAATGTTTTGTGCATAGATTAAAACTAAACTTATATTCGATTTTCCAAATTTCCAACATTGAAAACTAAAAACATTCATAAATCCACATCTGAATTCGATTATTTACTATTTTTTACTATATTTCAAACTAAATATAACGCTCATATACTATATATATTTATAAAAAAAATAGTTTTCGGATAATCGGATTATCCAAAATTTTTGAAATTAATATCCGAACCCGAATCCGAAAATTCGAATTATCCGGTTTTTCGATATCCAAAATTTTGGATATTTCGGATACGGATTTTCAGATGTTTTGGATTCGGTTTCGGTTTCGGATAGGGATTTTTTTGAACACCCCTAAACATTAGTAGATCTTTGTGCCTAATTTCCCCCGAAACAGAGTTTCCTGACTCCTCCCTTATTGGTTCAAATACACGAATACTACAATATATTGGGCTACTCTCACAGCTTGTTTTGTTTCTATCGAGCTGACCCCATATCTGGAACTGGTAAGTCTTTTCTTTGGAACCCGTCTATTAGAAAAACAGTTGAGGTTGTTGTGCATAACGTGACAGATTGGGAAACATATGAAACCGTTTTAGGATTTTGGGTTTGTCGTGAGACTAATGACGCTAAGATCGTGAAGATCACTCATATTGTTAGTCGGGGGATATGGAAAGTGCAAGTTGCATCCCTTGGCAAGTTGAGATTTTTACATTTAGCATAGAGGCTTGGAGATGTCTAAGTGGCAATCTTCCTCGTAAATTGGTCCACTTTCAATTTGATCCGGCAGATGATTGTTGTTCGGTAGTTGTAGAAGGTGTTATATATTGGTTTGCTACCAAGATGAATACGATGGATGGTGGGTCTCGTAATCTGATTATTTCATTTAATATCACAAGTGAAGTATTTGGAGTAGTTAACCTTCCAAATAGTTTAGCACACGCCCCGTCTGAACATTCGCACTCCAAGTTTAAACAAAGGGAGTCTCTTATGGTGCTTGACAATTTTGTGAGGAGGATAGAGTGGCGCACGATGCATGGATGATGGAGGTGGTGTTACAAAATCATTTACAAAGGTTTCCACTTTTAGTTATAACACAACCGATTATGTAACAACAATGTGATATAGAAAGAGTGGTGAACATATAGTTGAAATTGTAGAAGGTAATCATGGACATCTTGTTGGTTACGAGCCCCACTCAAAGCATATAGATAATCTTGGAATTTATGGAGTGTAGGATACATTTTTTGTTCATCCCTACATGGAAACACTATTTATGCTTGATCAGCCGACAGCTCGTAATGACTGGACCATGGGAAGTATATCGGGTGTCGATTAAATTCGGGCTTGGGTCTTCGGTAGCGATTCAGGACTGAAACCGATGAAAAAAACATGCCTCTGCTAGAGTACTTAACATCAGTAGTAGAAGGGATAGTGCTTTCATCTAAAAGGTAAACGAGTTTTTAATAGATTATCAGTTGATTTATTCAAGGTTATAATGAACGACTAAATTTTCCTTAAGGTTGTTGGAAATGTGAAGGGGGCGATGTGACAACCGGTGATTTACGGCTCTTAATTACGTGTTTACAACACAAATTAACTTAATTAGGCCTATGGAGTGCCTAGGAACGTTTATCCGACTTTACAGTACGCATATGAAGATTCGCGTGGAATCTGCGGAACATCAAACGACAACGAACTAATACCGTACAAAATACTGACAACGCCGACAAGTATGAATGTTACACGAAAATTTTATGCTTATGAAATTAATTTTGTGAATTTATTAGGCTTCCGTGCGACACAAATGCAAACGTGAACTAAAAACGCGATGGTAGGAAACGCATCGGCAACGAAACGGAAGCAAAAGAGACGCCTGTCACCTTCAGAACCTACATTTTACGCTATATTTAGCTCCGTCATGAAATCTTAGTAACTATAGTCGAAACCAGATCAGAAAACGAATTAGAAACGGTAACAAGGTAATCTTTCGCGATTTTTACCGCAACCGACTAACGAGGGCGTCCAACATCGAATACCGACACTATTTTATATATTTTTAAATCAAAATTTATAGTTCACGATATTTTTTTTACATTAATATGGTTATGATAACAGGTCTCGTAGGGACGAGCGGGCCACTTTAAAACACGAGAATCGGGCTTGTGGGCCTTGGGCCCAAGCCCAAAGCCCATTATACAATTATAAAAGGGGTCCATAACCCCCTAATCTTCATTGTACAGACATTTATTATACACACACAAAGGAAAGGTCTTTCCCTCTCTCTCGATTTCATTCAACAAGCAGACCACACACACAAACACACCTCACCTTCCTCTCTCTCTCCCGTGTTTTGACCGGAGATCGGAACTCCGGCGCCCCGTTCTTCTCCGGCGAGACACCTCTGACGTCACACACCACTCACACCATCCTTATACCCCCCCTCTCCGGATTCTGATTTACGGCTGCCACCACCATCTGGTGGTGGCATGCGGCGGCGCTACACAGAGAAAGACGAGAGAGAGAGAGCTGAGGAGAAGAGAGAGAGAGAGAACCGACAGTCCGGGGGTTGGTGCCATTGACCGGCGGGCATAGTGTTTATCCGGCAAGTTCACCGGTTTCGGGTTCAACTTGGTTCAGGTTCATATAGATACGGCCCATACAGGCCTATACTAGACATATAAGAGAAACAAAAAAGACCAATTTCTTGGACATATGATTAGCGAGTGTGGTATCCAGGTGGATCCCGCTAAGATAGAAGCCATCATGAATTGGGAAGCACCAAATACACCATCTGAGATACGCAGCTTCTTAGGATTGGCTAGATATTATAGAAGATTCATTGAGAACTTATCAAGAATAACCACTCCTTTGACTACCCTGACCCGCAAAAACGTCAAGTTTGACTAGGGTCCCAAGCAGCAAGAATCCTTTGAGATTCTGAAGCACAAGCTTAGCAATGCTCTAGTTCTAACTCTACCTAAGGGTATTGAGGATTTTAGTGTGTATTGTGATGCCTCACATACAGGCATGGGCTGTGTGCTTATGCAGAGAGGCAAAGGGATTGCATATGCATCACGACAACTAAAAGTACACAAAAGGAATTACAACACCCACGACTTGGAGTTGGGTGCCGTTGTATTTGCACTAAAGTTGTGGAGACACTACTTATATGGCACGAAGTGTATCATATACACTGACCATAAGAGTCTCCAGCATCTGTTTAACCAAAAAGATTTGAATTTGTGACAACACCGCTGGATGGAAACTTTGAATGACTATGATTGCGAAATTCGCTATCATCCAGGCAAGGCAAATGTGGTTGCCGATGCGTTGAGTCGCAAGGAAAGGGTTAAGTCGATTCAGATTAACGCCAAGAGTATTGAACTCAAAATTTGCTTAAATGAGAAGCTAGTAGATGCTCAAAAGCAAGCCTTGTTAGAGACTAACATTTCTAGTGAAGGATTGGGTGGAACTGTGGATCAGTTGTCACCTGGAAAAGATGGAATCCTGAGATTTAATGATCAAATCTGGATTCCTACATTCGGAGGAATCAGAAATCTGATCCTCCTGGAAGTGCATAATTCTAAATATTCTGTTCATCCTGGAGGTGACAAGATGTACCAGGATTTGAGAAGGAATTATTGGTGGATGGTTATGAAGAAATCCATAGCCACTTACGTAGCTAAGTGTCTGACGTGTTCAAAGGTTAAAGCTGAACACCAAAAACCGTCAAGACTTCTACGACAGCTTGAGATTCCCACATGGAAATGGGAAATGGTAACTATGGATTTAATCACCAAGTTACCCAAGACCAAACGTGGCAATGACGCGATTTGGGTCATTGTTGATAGGCTAACGAAGTCAGCTCATTTCTTGCCAATCAAAGAGACTTATAGTTCTGACAAATTGGCTAAACTATATGTGGACAAGATTGTGTCCCTACATGGCGTGCCAGTATCTATTGTATCCTAGAGAGATACTAGATATACATCTCACTTCTAGAAGAGTTTCCAGCAATCATTAGGCACGAGATTGAACTTCAGTGCGACTTACCATCCTCTGACTAATGGGAAGAGTGAGCGTACTATCCAAACATTAGAAGGCATGCTTAGGGCATGTGTGATTGATTTGGGTGGTAGTTGGGATGACCATCTACCCTTAATAGAATTCTCCTATAACAACAGTTATCATACAAGTATCAAGGCCGCTCCTTTTGAAGCCTTGTATGGGAGAAAATGTAGAACGCCTATTTGTTGGGCTGAAGTTGGGGAAGCCCAACTATCTGGACCAGAAATTATCCTAGAGACCACGGAAACGATGGTGCAGATCCGTGATCGTCTCAAAGCTGCCAGAGATAGGAAGAAAAGTTATGTAGACAAGAGGCGGAAATCTCTTAAGTTCCAAGTAGGGGACAAGGTCTTACTGAAAGTATCACCCTGGAAGGGTGTAATGCGTTTTGGAAAGAAGGGCAAGTTGAGCCCGAGGTATATAGGACCATTCGAGATAATTGAATGTGTCAGTTCAATGGCCTATAAGCTTAAACTGTCGGAGGAGCTTAGTGGGATTCATAATGTGTTCCACATCTATAACTTAAAAAAATGCCTAGCCGATGAGTCGCTAGCAATGTCACATCATGATGTGCAAATTGATGAAAACCTGAAGTTTGTTGAGAAATCGATTTCGATCGAGGATCGACAGGTTAAGAAGCTCCGAAGGAAGTTAATACCTATTGTAAAGGTCAAATGGGATGCCCATTGTGGTCCCAAGTATACATGGGAGGTTGAGTCCACTATGCGACAAAAGTACCCCTATCTTTTTGAATAAAATCTCGAGGTCGAGATTTCTCTTAAGGGGTGAGGACGTAACACCTCGAAAATTTCATAGAATAATATATTGACACGTGTCCACTCTCAAATATGCCTAATAATTTGGACGAGAGGGACTATTTTTACCAATATTGGAAAGTTTGAATGAGAAGGGACCAAATATGAAAATCTCAAAATTTTGAGTTTTGAAGATCTTATACGAACCGCAAGGGTTTACCCCTTACGGTCCGTAAGCATTTGAAAATAATGGATCTGGTCATCGTATACGGACTGCAAGACTTGTATCTTTACGGTTCGTAAGCTTATTTAAATCTGTGTGCGCCTAAGGGGCTTACGGACCGTAAGCTCTAGACCCATACGATCCATAAGCGACTGCCAGTGGCAGTTTTGTTTGGAGGCCAAGTTTCTCTGCAACATTGACACCTCTCTCGCACATTGCCACCCTTCCTCAGCTTTCGCCACGACCATGGACACTTGGGGTGATCCTACATCACCTTTAACACCTGTCTTGATCTCCATACAACCTCCTCAACTATAAATAGGACTTTTGAGTCCTTGAACATCCTGCACCTTTCTCATTCTCCTCTCTACTCTCTAACCTGGAAGTTCCTGATCATAAAGGATCATTCCCTTAAGTTCTAAATATTCCAAGGATCACAAGTAAGTGTTCCTTTCCAGCTCTTTCATTTAGTAGGCTAATATTTTTAGCCGAAAGTCAAACAAATTGAGCTTTGACTTTCGGTTTAGACCATTATGGTCCAGCCATTGTTTGAATCAAACATGGCTATCTAATCTTAATAAGGTAGGTGTTAATCCCTCAAAAGGGCACCTCCTGGAAATCACGTTAAGTTGGTCAAATGACAGGTCAAAGTTAAATTAATTAAAAGGTCAAACGGCAAATTTTCAGAAAAAACTTATAAAATGAAGTTGTAAATGTTTAAACTCGTGTTTTTAACACTAAATCAGTTAGTAACTAATATCAGAACACGTATGAACATGTTCAGCCCGTCATTTCCAGTTTATATGTTGGTTCGCAACCGAACGTCAAGTAGTTTGACTTCTACTTTGACTTTCGATTCTGACCCGATTTATTGACTTTAGCTACTGATTCTAAGTTGCACTATGATCATATTATCGTGTAGAATAACCCTCTGTGGTTATACTACTTGATCATAATCAGTTTCTGAGTTTTTATACAAGTTCTTATAATATGCCTATTATTAACCAAAATGCCCTTTTTGTGCAAAACATTGTTTTAATCAATGATAAACATATGAAATGGATAACATAATGATATGGTAATGTAATTAACATGTTTTGTCAGAATGAACTTGTTCATAACATAAGTTTTTATACAAGTTCATGAATTATGCCATATAACGACTAAAATGTTCTTATGGTGCATAGTTTGGTTTTAAACCATAATGATCACATAAACTTGATAACCTACTGATTTTATAACATAATTAAAAGATTTTGGCATATTGAACATGTTTATAGCTCATCTAATCACCCGATACCGCCTATGCGCGTACGGTTAGCTTATCTAACTAGTTTACGTAAGTTTACCGTGTCACGTCCCCCGACCCTACCCTGGACGGAATCGGGAGTCGCGAACAACCAAGTGGTACCGGTGGTTATTTTTGAAAATTTTGTAGCGGAAATTTCATCAGGACCGTGAGTTAGGAAAAATATCAGAGTTTAGAAACAACGGATTTTATTTATTAAATAGATGGGATAAAACCCATGTTTTACAAAGGTAGCTTTAATATGGGATAAACCCGAATACACAAAACAACTTTTCATAATTTAATTGAATTGATAAATTAAGCCACTTCTGTAAGCCTTGTTGGTGTCGTATCCAACTCTTATTCCGATCTACTGTAATTACCTGAAACGCGTTTTAAAAAGGTTTTGTCAGCAGGAAATACTGAGTGAGTTCATTCAGTTTGCACAAAATGACCCATAGTTATAATTTACAGTATTAAGAGTGATTACAATGTCTATACATGTCAACCATATACCCACGGTATTTGTTACTCGACCACCCATTGGCTATCTCGTTGTCCAATGGTGTCTGTGACTATGGTCATATCACCCCTTGGCTATCTCGTTGTCCAATGGTGATAGATTAACAAGTAATGTATACAAAACCCCACATACCGGTTGTAATGAAGACCACAAAGACTTAATCCCTGTAATTATAACTTTGAAAACAAACATGATTTTGAAAGCAAAATTAGTAAAAAAGAGAATGACTCACATTATAAGCATGCAGTATTGATTTAACAAGCTTCCTGATTCAAATTCTTCTGAGAATTAGCATCTACTTTGATTGTAAGTGTATGGGGTAGAGTTTAGCCTACTGATAAGCCTGATAACCTATTTTAAACAATAATGCACACGAAACTAGGTAAGTAACTGAATACAACTTTTACGATAAGCTCACGAGATTAAAACCCTCACGACGAATGACAAAGTGTGATACTTAAACATCCAGCGGATTCGCAACGAATGACAGAGTATAGCCCGAGTTCGGGCGACATTCAAACATCCTGTCGGAATCACGACGAATGACAAAGTATAACCCAATTTGAGCAACATTTAAACATTCATTGGATAGTTTCAATTGATCGGATATTGAATCGTAGCAGTGATCGAGTTAATACCCTGTATCGTAGCAGCGTTTCGTGATCGTGTGTGTTTTTATAGTAAACGGATGATATCTCGCAGCACGAATTGAATTTTAACGTCGAACCAACGCCAAAACTCAAGTCCCACACCCCTCTATATATACTGGAAAATGGCTCCCTCGCGTGGCGCGCGGGGTGCCACCCTACCATAGGGTAGCCCTCGTGTGTTTGTAGGCTGGGTGAGTCGACAGAACAAGAAAATTCGATTTCAATTAAAAACTGTGTTGATAATATCAAATGGGAAATCCCCCCCCCCCCATGAGTTTTAGGGGCCCTGATCCTGATTCTGATTGTTCTGAAAATTTTAGGGTTTATGCAGGATTACTTGGGGTCTCAAATAAGGTTTCTTATTTGCCAAAATAAAATAATAAATAGTAGTTTTTGGTGAATCACAAAAAGGGAATAAAACGGTGAGAAAAGAGAATAACTCACTTTGTAACTTTAGGGTTCAACTAGAAAATCTCCTGGTATAAATCTTGGGTATAACTTCTAAGCTATTAAAAATATATAATGCACTCGTGTTAAGTATAGTACCCCTAATTCAACCTTGTCCCTATATCACGAGACAGAACCCAAACGAACTTAGTCAGGCAGAGCCTTGACATGCGTTATGGGGCTCAGATCAATCGGAAAGGGTAGCGGTGATCGGGAGTTAAAATACTTAAAACGAGGCAGGGTTTTGGAGTGAAATATTAAAGATAAAAAAAAATTATAAAAAATAATAAAAAAATAAAAAGTAGAATTCTAAGGAGAGGGGCGACGAGAATTAGAGAGATACATGCAAAGTTAAAAGTTAGATGTGACTCTTATTTATACTGATTTCCCAAAAGAATGGAAAGCATGCATAAGGTCCACGTAGCCTATGCATATTAATTTGTTTTCATACACGTCCACTACTAACATAAATGCATGCATACTTTAGTTTTAGTTTTGATGTGATACAGGACACGTATACATAGAAATATATATATTGAATATTATGTTTTATTTTATTATTATAAATTATATATGTACACGTATAACACTAGTTAGTTTTATTATTATTATTATTATTATTGTTATTATTATTATTATATTCGAAATGTAAGATGGGACACGAAACAAGTTTTTATTTCAAATATATATATTTTATTATTATTTTATTATTATAATTAATTTAGCTGCTTCACTTATTTGGCGCGTATAACTTTTAAAATATGATGTTTTATAAAATAATGAATATGTCATTAGAACGAGAATATTCTCATCTACATTTTGAACCAAGTTTTATAAAAACAGAGTAGGTTCAAATATAATGTATTTTTATAATTTAATTATTAAACGGTTCATGGGTCCGTTTAAATGCTTCATATTTCTAATCTTCAACTTACCCGTAATCTACCCGTCTAATAATATAAGTTTTTATATACTTTTATTTTATTTAGAAAGGTCACCCATATACAGGCCAATTAATTATAATATTTCAACCAACTATATAAAATAGTTTCTAAAACTATTTGGGTCGAATATTTATATTTAAAAATAAACTAGTTACTAGTTACTAGTGGTTAATAAATTTAACCAAACCTATAATTATTACATAAAAATAGAAATGTTACATACCGAAACGGGACAATTCTTTCAAATTTATTTCAAATTCCAGAATGTATATTGTTTATCCATATTATACAAGTATTAGTACTTGTGAGGATTAAACTACATTCTATCAGGTCATCGCTTAATCTAGCGTATTGTACCGTTCTCATTATTTTAAGTTAACCGGTCCAAGTCTATGACTTGAATAAGACCCATTAACATTCTAATTGGTTATTATACCATTCATTCCAGACTAACGGATTCCAGTATATTGCAACCAAGCTTAGTTAGATGATAAAGGTTGTGATTATTATTTATATCTTGCATTGTGAGATTATTAATCCAGGTAAATACTCTTAATCTATTTTCATGGCCGGCCCTGGGGGTGGGCGGGGAGGACCACCGGCCAGGGTCCGATATTTCATGGGGCACACTTTTTTATGAAAAAACCTGATATGTATATGTAAAATATTTTTTTAATCGGGTACATCCATACATACACCAACATAGGCCCCCTCATAAAACTATTCTTATGGTTTAGATTAGTTATTAATCCCTTTGGCATCAGGTTTAGACCTTTAGTGAGCCAAATACCCAATTTTGTTAAGGCCTAAGGGCACATTTTTTCGAGCTCGAACAGGGTACACGAATTCTCAGTGCCGGCCCTGCCTATTTTCCCTATACGGGCTTGGGATACGGTATATTATTACCGCATGGTCGGGTATGGGATCAAAGACCAATGTGTCGGGAATCCAAATAATCCGTTTTAATTCGTATTGATTGTACTTAAATAATCCGGTAATGCTTAAGAGGAATTTGAAACTCCTTGTACATGAAGCCTAGTAGTCTGTTATTTTATTTTGTAAATTTTCGATCCCCTGTGGATCTTTTGATATATCCGTTTGTATTATATTTTGAACATTCGGACATTATTATTTGTAATAGTATTTCAAATCCAAGACTTCCGTTGTGCTATTTGTGTATTTGATATCAATCTAGTCATGTACCCATCCAGGCCGGGAAATATACGGGGTGTGACACTGATGCATTGATTGCTTTTATGAAAACTTTTAGTAATGCTGATGATGTGAAGGTAAGTGGTGTTAGTGGAACATTGTTTTGTTTTTTGGTTATGTTTGAACCGCATGTGGTGTGGATTCTGATGATGATGATGATGATGATGAATGTGTTTTGTTTCAGTTTTTTGATAAGATGGTTGAAAAGCATTATAGCACGGCAACGGATAAAATGTCTCTTGAACAGGTTTGTTTTGATTTATTTGTATTGTTTTTTGTTAATATTTAGTGAATCAGATGCTACAAGTGCCTTGATTTTTTAGTCTTTATTTTATATATATTCTGGGGGTAGGGATAGTGTACATTAATTCAGAAGTGTGAGAAGTATATTATAGCACTATATATAACACTATATGACACCATATAAACACCGTATAACACTATATAACACTATGTAACACTATATAACACTATACATATATCATAGACATCCTATCAGACAAAATATAGAGTTATATTTGTTATATAATGTTATATAGTGTTACATAGTGTTATATGGTGTTATATGGTATTACATAGTGTTATACAGTGTTTATATGGTGTTATATAGTGTTATATATAGTGTTATAATACACTTCTCACACTTCTGGATTAATGTACATGATCCTCTACCTATATTCTGGTATGGATCATAAGTATGAAAATGGTGCCTTTGGACTGTTCAGGATTTTCTTTGGTGTTGAGACCCTTTCGGGTGTTCTTGTTGGATCTCTTGTCTCGGGTGTACATGTATTTTAAGATTCTTGTTCTTCTCACTTTATTGATGATTTTGCGGTGCTCATGTGTTACTCGAAATTGCTCATGTGTTAATCGGATGCTAAAACCAAGCTTGTTAAATAAAGAGCCTGAGCTAGCTTCTATTATCGAGTTCGAGCAAGCTATATAATTTTTATTTTTATATATTAACTATATATTTATACAATAGTTAGTGTTATAATAATTATGATAAAAAGGTTAAATAAGACATATCGTGTTATATATAGAAGTTATATCTATTATTATATATAATAAATGTGTTAATTTTTGCTGATGTGTCAAGCTATTAGCCCTCTAGATTGTGCATTTTGGCGGGAAAACTTCTGTGTGCTTTTTTCCTTAATTTTGAAGCCCCGAATTAGTCTACCCGACCCACTAAATCGGATCTTATAATACCTTTTTTTTTCTCATTCCGCTTCTTACTGTTCATATTGTTTCTCTGAAACCCTAACTACACTCCCTTTCTCTGAAACCCTAACTACAGCCGCCTTCAACAATCTTCGTATCATCATCATCGTTCAATCCCAGATCTTCATCATCCTTTTTTTAAAACCTAGCTGTCAACAACGATTTTTTTCATCTTCTTGTGAGGTTTTTTCTACACAGATCTAAAACGCAGGTTTAATTCGATCCAAGGCAGCACAACGGCATCAATCACAATTCTATTTATTCTTCCTAATAGGTTTCTTCTCTCTGGAAACCCTAACATCTATAGCCATTTTATTATTCATTCGAATTCAACATGTTCAGTTGAGTGGTTTTTTGTTCAGATTTGTTCATCAATTTGATGTTAAATTCGATTTTGATCTTACAACTATCTTCCTCTCTGTCATTTTCTTTTTTTCTGATTACGGTTTTTTACGAATCCATTTACAGTTACTATGGAGAAATCAGAGTCGGTGGTAGCCAAAACAAGAGGGGAGCATAGATTTCGACTGGTTGGAAGAGAGAGAAAAGACGAGGGTGATGGCGGATTCAAGCGATTCCATATCTGTTGATATGGAAACGATTTATCTTGGTGGAAAGGTGAGTTCTTGAATACCCATTTGAGTTTTTAGTGGAAAATGTTTCAAAATGTTTCAGTTTGTGGATTGCACGCAAGGTGTTTGATGTAATGCTTGAATGGGATAACGGTTTTTTTTTTTTTTTTTCATAATTTTTGAGTTTATATTGATGGTTCTCTATGTTTTTGGTGATTTAGTGGTGTTTTTTGTAACTATTATGAAGATTTTTGATGATTCTAACCAGATGGTCAACATAAAGTACTGTTTTGATTATTGATTTTATATTGTTTGGAAAGTAAAGTTTGCAATTTTTGACATCAAATGTGTAAAGTTTGCATTTTTGGGTAGTAAAGTGACTAATCTACGCGAGACAATCCTACCAATTTATTTGTTTCAATCTATGTCATGATTCGGAGTGAAATTGAGTTATATAGACAATTTTATGACCAATTTTCTTAGCTCCCACATTTAGGTTTCATGTTGCACAGTTGCGGTCAAGTTAAGTTCTACAGAAATGATAATAAAGAATTTTCTTAGCATCCTCCATTCAGGTTTCAGGTCCACTTGACTCAGATACCAAAGAGACAATTATTGGCAATGCATTATTTCGCTTGCAAAGGTATTCAAGGAGTTAGTTATCTCAATATGTTTCTCAATTTATATATCTTGACATTGTGTTTGACTTAAAACCCTATGGTTCTCACAGTGATATTGATGATCCTCACACCTTTGCTGACCTATTTGTATCCAGTTCTGATCCGTAAGTAGCAATTTTTTACTTTCCCTAAAAATATTCTATTTTTACGAATATTTATTTTTTTATTTTCAGGATTTTACTCATGAGAGCATGTGCATACTATCCAAATTATGGCTGGGAGCATTTGGTATTGTTCTCGTGCTTCAAAAGAAGAGGTTTATTCATCTTTGTCAAAAAATCAAACATATTACCTTATTCAACTTTCTTAATCTTGATAATGATCGTGCAGATTGTCTTCAGAAGATTATGGTGTCATTGGTTTGAGATATGGGTCATCGAATATATCACTAAGAGCCACACTTATGCCATATTCATGTACATAGGTTCTGTCAGTTTTCATTTGCGAAATTTTTGGGCCATTTTTTTATAATAATATTTTTTTAATTGGAGTTAGAGATGAATTTCCTAAATCTGCATGGTTGGTCAGCAAGATAGGAAGGTAACTGTTGGTGTGCAGTTCGACCCTAAATGTAAGTTTCTTCATTAAAGAAAAACCTGTTACCTTTTACGTGCTTATTGATAGATTTATAGCTTGACAACTTCGTATTGTTGTTGGTTGAAAGTTGAAAAGAAGGAAGATGCAAGATATAGAAATTTAAAAAATTGGAATTACGCCATACGCTATGGGCTTGGAACCGGAAGCCCGTTGAGCCCGTCATTCAATTTTGGTCTTGAACTTGCACAAAATTTGCAGGTTTGCCTCTGGCTAATGTTTCTTACCTTATCATTGTTGATTTGTTTCATCATATGCTTTTACTAAATTTATTTCCTCTTAAGCACTCAAGACTAAATTTTCTTTATAATATTCATTGTGCAGTTCATAGTCTCCTTTTATCAACATGTGGTGGTCCAAAGAAGGGTAATATGTGTGTGCGCATCTGTCTTCTGTCTGTAAGTTGAAGCTGATATAAGCTGTTTATTGCAATTGTATTGGTGAAGAATCCTCTTGAAGATAATGAAGTTGTTGGAATCACAAACTATATAGACTTTGGGTTTGAGTTGCAAACAAGGTAAACTTTGGGGGTGAGATATGAAAATCTATCTGCTAATTTTTCAAATAAGGGATCTAAGTCCTTAAATCTTTCGACAGAATTGACGATGAAAAGACATCAAACGACATTCACGATTCAACCTTTCGTGTTGCTGCATCTTGGCAGGCCAATAAGAACATCTTGGTCAAGGCAAGTCCTTGACTTTTTTCTATTATTTACTTATATACATGTAGGCCATATAGAAATTTTTTTTTTTCCTTTAGACAAAAGCGGGGCCCCTAGGTTCATCGTTCTGTTTAGCCTTCAAGTCATGGTGGAAACCTTCGTTCACTTTTAGCATGTCAGGTTATTATTTTTATTTTTTCTGAAATCATCTATCATTCTTGAGATTGTGTGTAATCTTGATTAAAGGCTGTTCTTGGAGAGTAGAATTAATCTCTTTTTAGTTACACATTTTTTAACGATCTTATTTTTATCAAGATTTCATCATCTACAATTTCTGTATGATATTAGGTCTATTTTGCCAATGGGCTCTTTTGACTCTAGAAGATAAAAATGTCCACTAAAACCCATCTCATTAATCTTGACAGCAAACCAGAATGATGATCGATGATCTGATCAATGATTGTTTTAGATTCTTGAATTTACTCGCTCTTTAAGATATTTTATATTAATTTGTTTTTGTTTGTTTGTGTTTCTTGAATTGAACGCATATTGGGTATTCATATGGTTCTGATGTTATCATTTTTCTTAACTCACCTGACAAGTCTTGATAGGTTTTAAATTTAATTGCATACTGTTGGATTTTAACAAATTAGCGACTCTATGATCAGGCTCTTATTGTTTTATAAGCTCATTTATTCGTCGTCCGATGCTCTAGTCCTCCAGCTCCTCGCCATGGTGGAAGATGACAATGGTGACGAAGAACCAGGATAGGTGATACAGTGGAGACGATATAAGCTTTGGCTAAGGGCACACAAGTTGGATCATGCAATGCTTGCCTCTAATCTTCCTTGGACATGTAGAATGGTACAGCTATGGTTTTACTGCAACACTTCATATGATTTTGGTTTGAATCAATCATCTGTGTCTAATGCAGCTTCAATTATGAAGCATAGGTGGATGAACCAAAAACTAAGGATGAGGCTACGGAAGAAGCAGAAAAAGAGCTAGAAAGGATAAGCAAGTTCTTGAGCAATTTGAGCTAGAAAAAGGAAGCCATTGATCAAACAACTCAATATCAAAGCCCTTGCCCTCAAGAAGGTAATCTTCTGCCTACTAAAACAAATGTTTTTATTAATTATTTATTTTAATGTTTCAATTTTTTTTATTCATGTCTTTGTTCTTGATTGTGGATTGACCAGAGTTCTTTTCCTTTACTAACACAAATTTACATATGTTTGTTTTAGGTAAAATATGATAGATTTGGAAATAAGTTCTTTGCAATTCAAGAGTTTATTGTAATTTTGTCAGATTTTATTCACTGCCATTCTTGGAGCGTTTTATAACTGTTGAAAAGGTATATAGATCTATACTATACTAGGATTTTGCATACCGAAGTTATTACTGTTGAAAAGGTATATAACTAAACAACTTATTGAATTACATGGGTCTTCAAGTCGTTACTTATAGAGGTTTATGATTTTGCATCTGCTATTTATCCAGTTGAATAATGTGGTTTTATTTTATAGATCTATACTATACTAGGATTATTGTTTCTTTACCATAATAACTTTGATGATGTGTTAGTGATTGTCTTTATGTATTCTCTTTTTTAATATAAATTATTGCAGGCGGTCTCTCATGGGAGTTCAGTACATGATATAGTGTATATGCTCTTTAATGGATTGTAGAAGTTAATGGGAAACTAACTCTTAATGTAACAAAGGTACATATTATAAAAGCTTTTATTAATGAGGTCACAATGGATATTGTTTAGCATGTTGTGGTCTAGAGTTGACTAAAATTTCTAATATTTTCATTTTTATATTCATAAAAAGATTTAAGGGTGTGTTGATGACTATTGAACCCGTATATTATTGTTGCTTTTGATTGTAATTTAAATTTTCCTACCCGGGTATCTACCCGGGGAATAACCTAGTTGAAATATATACATGAAAACTCATAAATCGGTTAATGATTAAATGATTAATAAACGAGCCGAGGTTGAGGTTTAGAAACATAAGATCGAACCGAGTCGAGTTCAAGCTCGAGCTATATAAGTATCTTCTATATTTTTAAATATTCTTAAATATACAATTTACTATAATGGATTGGTAAAATATACCAGATTATAATATAACGTTCAAGCTTTATAGGTCTCATTTTTCTATATTCTTGATTTGTAAATGGTCTTGTAAGTATTTCAATACGAGAGCAATTCAAATAAGAAGACACACTCAACTTCAAGGTCATTATCTTCTGTATTCTTAAATATACAATTTACTATAATGAATTGCTAAAATATACCAGATTATAATGTTCAAGCTTTATAGGCCTCATTTTTCTATATTCTTGACTTGTAAATGGTCTTGTAGAAGCACATCTCCGACTATGTATGGACAAAATTTAACTTCCGCTAGAGGATCTTATGGTAATGGAGAACGGCATTCAGATCTACTTGGTTGTTGTTCCGAGCCGAATATGTGTAGTACGTTCTCTACTCTATACTAAGTTACTAGCTAATATTTAACTTCTGCTTTCATTCGTATGACGGTCAAAGCATACATGGTTTGCTTTTGTGTCTTGGGTGTTGTTAGTAAACGAGATCATAACAATCAAAATTGTTCATTCATAATTGATTAATTTCATTTTAGTTATTTTCCAGCTGCACTCATTTTTGGTACATAATAAATTTTATAGTGAAGTTTAGACTTGGAGCTAGCTATCTAGAATGATTGGTTATTATTAGACTATATAACCATACCCCACTATCCACAGTTTGATTATTTGTTTTAGATCCTGCCACTATTTGAAGTTTAAAAACATAAAACTCATGGTCGTTTGACTGATCTTTTTTTTTTTTTCTTAAATAGTCGTTTGACCAATTTTTTTAATATATAACTATTTGATTGTTACAAAAGAGTACGTAGAAGCATAACCCAATCAAAGATGTCATGTAGGCTTGTACACTTAAATACCTCACCATGTGATGACACATCAGCACTAGACTAAAAATTGGCTCAATTATGGACAAAAAGACGAAAATGGCGTGGGCATTTTGTTTAATCAACATCTAAGCCTTAAAATGATCTTTCTTGACATTTAAACCAAATATGTAACAGTTAGCGATTTAGGGTTTAGGGTTTAGTCGTTACATTTTGTATTAAAACGAGTTGACGCAAACCCGCGCGTTACGGCGGGACCAGATACGGTTCCGAAAATTTATTAAAATGGTGACGCTATTTTTAGATGTTCAAATTACATAAAAGCTAATAGAAAATTTCTCCGGGTTAGTTCAACGGTTCAGGTCAGCATAATAAAAATACAATACAATAAAAAACATCGCTATTAGAATTTAAACAGATAATATAAATATAATAAAATTAAAAGATAAAATAATAATATAATAAAATAAAATTAGTTTGTGTGTAGTAAATTGAATAATCCATATTTTATGTTATAGTAAATTGAATAATCAATAAAATAATAATTAAGTTTTCAGTTGACATTTTTATATAAATAAAAGCATAAAAAAATAAGAGCATTTAGCTTATCTCTTGGAATTGCGCTCAATTTAAAAAAAAAATCCAATTACAAACTCTTCTTCTCCGTATCACAGTAGCAAAAGAACTTTCACGCAGTCGCCTCCGTCATTTCCGGAAAAATAAAACTTGCAATGAAAGTTATTTCTCTCAGTTCTCTTGTTTCTAATGGCAAAGTTCAACGATTTTATATTATTACATACATAATTAGCAACTTAATGGTAACTCAGGCATGTAAATTAATAATTATATATAATAATATAATTAGCACCAACATAAAGTTTAATGAGAATACATCTGAGATACATTCGAGATAATCAATGATTTGGGTTGGAGGCAATAGAGAGAAAGATGATGACCGCCCGCCACCAAGAACACCGGAACCAAAAAAATTATCGGAATCGACGGCATCGGAGCCGGCGACAGAAACAACAATCAACCCACCACGAAAAGCATGGTGACCACTGATCCAAATTCCAATGCCCCAGCCGTACTCGATGCTTTCCATATTTGTTTCTCGAATTTGTTAGAGAACAATTTGGTTTCATTCTGCCCGGCGAGTGATGATGTGCATCTCACGGAATTTGTTTGTTTGAATGTGTACATGTAAGTTTATGTATATTATGTTGGGGTATGTGCCTATTCGGAAGGGTACGATGGTTGCATGGCGGTTTTCGCGACGGTTTGAAGTTTAGTGCGGTTATTCGGTGACGTGTGAGTTTTGGTGGGTATGTGTTTGAATTGAAAGGGCACGTTGTGTTGGGGTATGTGCTTATTCAGAGGGGTACGATTGTCGTATGGCTGTTCGGTCATCCGGTGTGTTTGAGTTTAGTGGGTATGTGTTTAAATTGAAAGGGCACGTGTGAGTTTAGTTAAGTTACTTTTTTTATAAGGGTATAATGACATGTTTTGTGTATTAATATAAAACGGTGTTTCGTGTTTTGTGTACCCAATAATTAAAGACATTATAATAATTGGTAAATAAAAAATTTGACATTTTATAATACACAAAATTCATTTCATAAGATATAACATCGTTTTTTTAAATGTGCATATGTTTTATTATTATAAGTTGCATAAACTCTCAAGACATAACATTCTGCTAAATAACCAAAATACGAGAGTCATTACATTCGTTTACATAAGTTGCATAAACTTAAATACGGCTAACGACAAATACAAATACGGACAAAAAAAACAAAATCCAATAGATTATCAAACAGGTGTCCCTATTAAGAACGACCCTTGGATTTTTATTTTCCATTTCTGCTACTTGCTCTTTATACATTCGAACCTCCTCTCTCAAAAACTTGACTTCATTTTCAAGTAATGCTTTCGTATCCATCAAACCTCGGATGACTTGAACTGACCGAGGACACATGGGAGGGTCGATCCACGCAAAGAATTTGCACCGAGAACGCTGAAACCGAAGGCGAATTAATATATATCATTACCACTATACAAACCATAATGCATAAGTTACAACAACCATTGTATCAAGATGTTTTTAAAGTACATACCAATTGCACGCAGGTGTAAAATTGACGCCCGGGATTAATATCCGTCCAAGATGTTTTTATCCCAGCTTGCCTTCCACATCTACACATAACCATTGTGAATGTAAAAATGGATATGGATTACACTTTCTCGTACGTAATATTAGAAAAAAAAAGAATCAATACGCCACTCATAGCACAATGAGATGCGTATAAAGTACAAAATCCAACCACTTTTTCAGAAAAAGTAAATACATATGCCTCACATAGTGCTATGAGGTCCGTATAAAAAAAGTTAGGTGGTGTATATGCCTCACATTGACCTATACGGTCGTATACACTGACACCTTTTCAGAAAAAGTAACCGGTTACCCTTTCTTTAACTAATACTTTCTTTTAAGGCTCATGCTTACTAGATCCCCAAAAAGTTCTTGGACCACACGAGACCAACGTTGGACCACACGATGAAGATCCGAAAGTACACACACACGCACAGATTCTTTGTCTCTCGTATTGTTATTGCTCTCGTATCGCTCCATACGCTCGGAGTATTTAAGGTTTGTTCGTATTCTGTATTTTTATGTTTAGTTTTCATTTTTTCTCTGATTTTGGTGGGTTTTTGTGGTTGACGGTTGTGTTGTTTTGTGGGTGGTGGGCTGTGGTGGTTTTGGGTGGTTAGGTGGTGGTTGACAGTGGTGGTGGTGGTGGTGTTGTGTAGTCAGTGGTGGCTGTTGTGGTGTTGTGGGTGGTAGGCTGTGGTGTTTGTGGTGAGGTGGTGGGATGTGGTGGTTGAGGTGGTGGGTTGTGGTGATTGAGGGTGGTAGGTTGTGGTGGTTGACGGTGGTGAGGTGGTGTTGTGTTGTGGGTGGTAGGCTGTGGTGGTTGAGGGTGGTAGGTTGTGGTGGTGGTGGTGTGTTGTGGTAGTTGGGATGGTGGTTTTGGTGGTGGTTAGGTTGTGGGTGGTCGGCTATGGTGGTGGGTGGTCGGTTGTGGTGGTAGTGGGTGGTCGGCTATGGTGGTAGTGGGTGGTCGGCTATGGTGGTGGTGGGTGGTCGGCTGTGGTGGTGGTGGTGGTGGTGTTGGTGGTGATGGTGGTGTTGTTTGTTTATTATATTTTACAATATAATTTCTAATATCGAGTCTAACACTATAATTCTATGTTTTTTAACAGGATATCGAAAGTCGGTGTTTTGACGGTGGTGGAAACGTAATTTTTATGGAGAAGTGCACTGCGTTCATCTTTCAGATTCATACGCCGGGACGTCGGTCTAGGGTGAGGTGCTTGGCGGTGGGGGATGCATCATCCAACATCAATAGCCAAGTCACCCGGTGTAGTCTTGATAGCATCTACCGACGCGCGGCAGTTCCGTCACCGGCATCTACCGACGCCTTGTAGTTCCGTGACCACCATATACCATTACGCGTCTGAACCGGCTTTTAAACCGGACGAAATCTACGAAGAAACTGTTCGATTTCACGGTTTGTTTGAGAACCTGATTCAGATACACAACGGTCTCTTTGCTTCGTCCACTAGAACTATTTATGTATGCATTCTTTTGGTAGTTAACAACCAAAAGAATGCATACACAAATAGTTCTAGTGGACGAAGCAAAGAGACCGTTGTGTATCTGAATCAGGTTCTCAAACAAACCGTGAAATCGAACAGTTTCTTCGTAGATTCCGTCTGGTTTAAAAGTCGGTTCAGACGCGCGATGAAATAACCGATTCTATTCCCAACTCACGACATTGCCTTGTGTTTAAAATCTCAATTGATGAAGGGTTTGTCATAAGAACAGGTTCATCAAATCGAGAATCAACTTCTTCATCATATTTTCATGCATTTCCATTAGCCACAGTTGTACGAAGAAACTGTTCGATTTCACGGTTTGTTTGAGAACCTGATTCAGATACACAACGGGTTCGTGTGAATCTAAGTAATAATATGTAATAGTTAGCGATTTAGGGTTTCGGCTATGTATTGTATTAAATTTTGTATGAAAGTGTTGTGTTTTGTGTTATTTTATCAAACAATGTTCACTTACATTTGCGTTTTGGATTATAGAGAATTTTACGTTTTATAATAACACTTGATAAAAAAAATGTAGAAGTTTTATAATACTAATTAAAAAAAATGGTGACGTTTTATAATAACACTTGATAAAAAAATGTAGAAGTTTTATAATACTAATTAAAAAAATGGTGACGTTTTATAATAACACTTGATAAAAAAAATGTAGAAGTTTTATAATACTAATTAAAAAAAAATGGTGACGTTTTATACTAAGAGTTGATAAAAAATGTAGAAGTTTTATAATACTAATTTAAAAAAAGTTGACGTTTTATACTAACACTTGATAAAAAATGTAGAAGTTTTATAATATTAATTATAAAAAATATTGACGTTTTATAATAATAATAATTAACTAATAAAAATGTTGCCATTTTTCTAAATATATTAAATAAAAAATGACATTTATATACCTTCCTTTTATAACAATAAATAATAATAAATATAAATGTTTATATTTTTTTTATTTTAACAACAATTTAAAAAATATATATATAAAGTTTTTTTTAAATAATATTTCATCCCAATGAAAACCCACACATCCCCCCAATTTTATTCCACACAAAAGAGCCAATGATTGGGCAATCAATGGCTGACACCCAATCATTGACAATTAATAGGATGTGTGAAAAAGTAACCAAAAAGTAAACGTATAGGGCAATGAGGGGCTTATCAGGCTTATAGGGCAATGAGGAGTGTATAGGGTTAGGGGATGTGTGGATAAATTTAGGGGATGTGTGGATAACCAGACCCATCTAGAATAATTGGTTATTATTAGACTATATAACCATACCCCACATACTAACTATCCACAGTTTGATTATTTGTTTTAGATCCTGCCACTATTTGAAGTTTAAAAACATAAAACTCATGGTCGTTTGACTGATCTTTTTTTTTTTTTTCTTAAATAGTCGTTTGACCAATTTTTTTAATATATAACTATTTGATTGTTACAAAAGAGTACGTAGAAGCATAACCCAATCAAAGATGTCATGTAGGCTTGTACACTTAAATACCTCACCATGTGATGACACATCAGCACTAGACTAAAAATTGGCTCAATTATGGACAAAAAGACGAAAATGGCGTGGGCATTTTGTTTAATCAACATCTAAGCCTTAAAATGATCTTTCTTGACATTTAAACCAAATATGTAACAGTTAGCGATTTAGGGTTTAGGGTTTAGTCGTTACATTTTGTATTAAAACGAGTTGACGCAAACCCGCGCGTTACGGCGGGACCAGATACGGTTCCGAAAATTTATTAAAATGGTGACGCTATTTTTAGATGTTCAAATTACATAAAAGCTAATAGAAAATTTCATATGCTGAGGACTATATGCAAAGATTTCATCACCGAGCAAAGAAAAAGGTTTGAAAAAACAAATTCTATGATGTTTTTTTGTATGATATAACTATATAAGATTTATGTCTTATAATATCTTTGTTTTTTGTTGGTTGAAATAATTGTTACCGCCTTACATGGATGTTTGACTGGTTTACCTTGGTGACTATACCTTTATGAATTTCTTTGTTGTTCACTTATTTGCCTTGGTAAATAACGGTGTTTAGGCCGACCCGTCTTCCCCATTTGCTATTTCTTTTATAAATTTAATTTTACTTTGAGTATATTATAGTTCTCAATGTTGGTGATTTGGAACAGTTCTTGTGGCTTTTCAACTAAATCACAACAAGCATTGCATACTTGGAGTTATTCAACAAAAAGATTGGCAACTGGATTGATGATGAAAATGTGAAGTTCGCTAAAAAGAGAAATGGATCAAAGGAGAAACTTTCTGTCGTAAGATATAAGGTATACACACACCACAAACCCTAAAACAACTATGAGGCGATAAAACAAACGCACCCGCTGCTAATAAAATCACTAAACAGGTGACATTAATAAATATGGCATCTTTACAACCTGTGATCATTTTCATAACATAAAACATTCTTCCTGAAGACAAACCATTGTTGACAAAGACATGCAATTGTTCCAAAAGATAATAGACAAATCCAAAAGACACAACTGATCCCAGACAGATACTAAACCACTTAAACAAAAGACACATACCCTAACTAAGCCTGCTGTTAGAATGAATGTACGTTTAGGATAGAATGAGCGTAGGTTTAGGATAGAATGATCGACCTGATCCGAAGGTTTATTGATAGAACATAGGTTTAGGATCGAATAAGCGCCACACAATAAATGATCTTTACACCCAATGTACTTATTAAAGTTAAAGGTTAACAACTGATCATGAACCCAAAAAGGTCAAAAGATTTATTGGACAAGAGCAAAAGTTACAATGCTTTCTCGTTTTTCTATGAATTTTATTTTAATTTAATTAAAATACAAATACAAATAAAGTATTTTTAATCATTTTCAGGCTTAAAATATCATAAATATACTTTTAACAAACAAATTATACAAGTGATCTTTAAGGTCTCCAAATGTACTTTTTTAGAAGTTCATTACTATAGGTTTTTGGCACTATAGCAAAATTATGTATAACATAAAGATGGAGTTTGATTCGGCGTTATAACGCAATGTAATGCATCCCTCTAATGTGCTTCAGCTTCTATGCACCGTTATAATCCAGTTTGAGCAGCTATTGAAATACAATTAGATGCATCTATGTGATATAATTTTGATGTGCCATGCAGTTCGATTCACAAGTTTGCACAGATGAGCCATATAATTCATTACAATCAGTAATCAATACGTGGTGTGCTGTTGTAATCAAGTTCTATGCACAAATTTACCAACAGTCCACCAAACCGCATTACAATGGTGCATCAAAGTATGTTAACAGGGGTGTATCAAACCCCATGATGATATAAAAATCAAAATCCCAAAATCTCCATACTAACGGCATACACAAATATAAACAGCCTAAAATCTCTCTTGAACCATCGCTTGCACAAAACTCTATGAAGCTACATACGCCATGAAAATTAGAAGCATCAGATCATTGGTCGTTGAGTGTCATCCCATATTCAGCTTTCAAACGCTTCACATTTCCATCTGCTTGCGCACCATCAATCAGATCATACTTCTTGTAGTTTGTTTTCAGGGTCTCGCTTTGCTGTTTATGTAGCTTCTCTTCTTCTTCTTCAAGTTGTAGCTGCACAAAAAGAAATAAACTTCATTTACTTGACATTTATACAATACAATATTTCACAGTTTAAACCAAAATACCAATTAGTACTTAGGGTAAAATGTCATTTTCGTCCCTAAGGTTTGACCATTTTTGCGACTTCCGTTCAAAGGTTTGTTTTGCATCTGGATCCAAAAGGTTTGAAATCTTGCCATTTTCATCCGGTTCGTTAACTCCATCCATTTTTCTCCGTTAAGTCAGGAGTCTTTCCGTCTTTTCTGCCAACTTAAAAGAGCAATTTGGTCTTTTTTCAAGGGTATTCAGTCTTTTTACATAAAGTGAAAAAGACCAAATTGCCCTTTAAGTAAGCAGAAAAGACAGAAATATCCCTGACTTAACGGAGAAAAATAGATGGAGTTACCAAGCCGGATAAAAATGGCAAGATTTAAACCTTTTGGATCCGGATGCGAAAAAACAAACATTTGGACGACAGTCGCGAAACTGGCCAAACCTCATGGACGAAAATGGCATTTTACTCTAGTATTTACCTTCATTATATATTGAGCCTCAGCAGCATGTTTCTTCGTCAGATCCTTAATCTTCTTCGCCAGCTCAAAGTTTTGCTGACTTGGATCCATCCAACGGCACACAATAGTTCTCTGATGCTTCTTGGGCCGGGCCTCAAACATTTCAACTCGGGCTTTTTGGGCTCTCACGGGCCTGGGCATTCCGGATATCATAAGAGGAGAATCACCCATCTCACAGATGATTTCTTCAGCCTGTTTGGCTGATTCCATCTCCACCAGCGCAGCACAAACACCGCAAGACGCGAAATACGTGGGAACGAACTGAACGTCTTTCACATTCCCAAACTGATTGATTGCATTTTCTAAAACGGCTTTCGTGACCTGAGGGGATAAGTTGTCGATGTAAATCGTCTTCTTCACCTTCTCTTCAAACGCCACGTATTCAGTCGATGGCTCCATTAGGTAGTTATAGTGCCAGATATTATCTAATGTAAAAGATATTACCGTATTAGAAACCAAATTTGCACATGGATGTAAAAGAAACCAAATTCGGAGAGTACAAAAACAGGTTTCCAGATAGATAACAATATTCACAGAATCACGACCACATATTGTTTAAAAAAAACACCATAATTGAAACAGTGATCATGTAATCAAGTCCTGAAAACATAACAAGTTACTTATCACCTAAGATGTGAGGCATTAAAGACCACGCGAAAACCCTAACTACAAACGTATATAATCTTTACACCATATATTGATTCCTGAGGTTGAATATAAAGCTCCTACTTTAGAATAAACCCTAATTTAACATGAATCTATGAATTTTCAACCGTAAAATCAAAGTTTACTGCCAAATTTCTGTTCTCGCATAATTGTAAAACAAAACAATGTGCAAGAATCCAACTCTCACAAGTCACTACCGTTGATAATAATACATTTAAGAACATCTAAACCCTAATTATATTTGTACCCCTTCGTTTAAAAGTCAACTTGGTTAGAAAATACATATATACTTACATTATTCATAATACGAAAAGCTAGCACGAAGCTCTAACAATGCCGCACCCAAAACGACTTAACTGCATTCCGCTTCACGTTTTAAATCAAGAATTATTTAATTAATATTAACCCATCGCCACATTTTCAATTACCCATGCCCAATCAAATTACTTAACTAATATCACACCCCAAACAGCTTACTGCATACCGCCTCACAATTTTAAATCAAGAATTATTTAATTAATATTACCCCAGCATCACATTTTCAATTACCCATATCAAATTATTTAATTAATATTAACAAAACAAAAAATATTAAATTCTTACGAACCGCTTCCACGCCTCCGTTTTAGCAATCTCTCCATACCCCCAAATTCTCACACCACCACTCACAGCCCTCAATCTCTTGTAAACTAAGAAGAACCAATCATCCCATCAAAGGTAACAATTGAACTTATGTTCCTTCAATTCAATATGGTTTGTTTATATGATTTTTTTTTAATTTCCTACTCGCAGCACGATCACCATGACATCAATATTAAATCTTGAACATGCGCTCCAACATCCTGAAGAATATACAACAGAATTTGCACTTTGTTTTGTTTTAGATTATTTATTATTGAACATGCCTTCTGCACCCTTAGGAATTCATACCATATTCTGTTATTATTTGTAATCTGTGATGTTTCCTATGATTTTTGTATATAAAAATAAAAATTACCAGATTGTTTGTTGTTTTGATTGTTGGTGTCAAAAGGCATAAAGTATTCAAAGATTTTTGCTCTGCAAATTATTTTCAACATTAAGTTTTTGAATTAAATTATCCTTTTTAATATTGCAACTTGCAAGACATACCCCAAGAATTAAAATGATTATTAATCCAATATATTGTGCATTTATGAGAAAATTAACACTGTATCTCACCGACTGTATACCTGTTTAGAACTGAGATAGTTTTGGAAAATAGAAATCTATACCAGTGTTCATTGTCTATTTTGAAAAAAAAGATAAGATAGTGAAAAAGAAAAGAAAAAAGATTAAAAAAAAGTTTCTTAAAATTAGAAGCATAGTCACAGGATTCGCAGGCCTCCCCCACGTACCGCGAATCAGATCGCCCGTACCAAAATCGGGTACATAATCAAACTGAACACTGCGGGTTCACGATCCGGATCGGAAAAATTTTCGTACCCGGTTGTCACTAAATTCATTCCGAATCATATAAAAACGCGTTTCCAATTGACTAATTCTGCGTTTCGGAACGCTCCGATACGCGTAGCGGAAATGAACAGGTTGATTCAAGCTAGTAATTAGACTTTTAGAATGTGAATTAAAATCTGACTGTTCGATTACGTCGTTACATGCTCTTCTTTCCCGTTGTTTTTTAAGGGTGTCAATTCACACCTGGGTATGTATAGATATTTATTATAAAATGTGTTATTTTAAACTGGATTTTTTTTGAAAAAAATTTATTAACTGTTTTGTATACGATACAACGTACCAAACTATATGGTACACCGTCCCGCGTACCAAATTGGCGTTCCGAATGAACCTACTCCGCTTCGTACCGAATTTTAGAGATGCACAGACCACGCATAGTTATTAAAGGCACTAGGCACACTCAAGGCGCATAGGCTTCGCCTGGGGCCTAAGCGCAAAAAAAGCGAGGGCCTGAGAAAAATAAAGCGCATAATGAAACAAATTTAAAAATATTTTATGTATTAGAAAAAAGAATACTATTCTTCAAATAAAATAAAGAGTAAAATGCCCGGATAGTCCCTGTGGTTTTGTAAAGTAACACTTATAGTCCCAAACTTTTGGAAATTACACTGGTGCTCCCTGTGGTTTGACAGTTTGTTACTCGGATGGTCCCTGAAGTGGATGGGGGTTAGTTTTCTCCGTTAAGTCCATCTGAAATTACTTATTTACCCCTTGCTTTTATTAAAATATAAAAAAAAAATCACACACATGTATATAAACAGTCACTTTGACTCTCTCTGTCTCTATCTCTCTCTCAAGAAAAGCCCTACCACCACCTACCATCACCAGCACCACCACTGCCACCACCACTGCCACCACCACCTGCCACCACCCTCACACCACCATCCAACCCCACCTGCCATCACCATCCAACCCACACCGTGTGCGGCCTCTCCACCATCAGCTTCTCGCACAAATGCGAGCCGGTAAAACCTCCGGCGCCGATCATGCATATTGTCATCTTAGTTATCGTGTTTTCGTCTAGATCTACTCTTGCCGTTGCCATTTCTCTTCACGTTTATCTGAAATTGTAAGGTTAGTGTCTGTTATTGTAGCTTTGGCGACTAGATCTGGTATTCCGATCAGATATTCCGGTGACGATGGTGGGAGTTTGAGGCGGTGGAAGGTATTTAACGGTTCACAGTTCAAATATTTCAGTGTGTAAAGTGGATGCTTTAGAGATTTGATTGGCTACGGTCACGAGTACGGTCGTGTACGTGTGCACTAGTGATCTAACGATGTGGAGACGGTGATGTTACCGATGACCCTGTTCCGATTTGGCAGTGGTGGGCCGATCTCGATTTTAGGTTCATGAGTTTTCTAAACCCAATTTCAATTTCAATCACTAGATTTTTGAAAAATGTTTTGACGTCTGTTACTCATCAAGAACCAATGGAAGATATTGTTCTTTACCTTTTTCTATTGTTAGTTTTCATATCCAGATTCATATGTGATTCAATTTTATGTAATGGAATCAATTGGATTTTAAATTCTTTGAGTTTGCTGGAACAGTTTTAATGTTTGATTGTCTGGTTATTGAATGAATTCTTTAGTTTTAATGTTTTAATTTAATACTGAGGGCATCTTGGTCATTTTACATAGATTTAACGAAGAAAACTAACAGACATCCACTCCAGGGACTATCCGAGTAACAAACTGTCAAACCACAGGGAGCACCGGTGTAATTTCCAAAAGTTGGGGACTATATGTGTTATTTTACAAAACCACAGGGACTATCCGTGCATTTTACTCTAAAATAAACAAAGTCTATAATGTAACACTTTATATCATCTAATTAGTACCAAAATATAGTGTATTAGTGTTATAAAGTAGTTTTCCTTGAATAAAAGTAGAAATCTGGCTAGAATCTTGTTGGAATTTAGAGAATTTGGCCGGAAGCTCTACGGAATCTAGGAATCTTGCCGGAATGTGCGCCTGAACCATCACCTCAAGAATTAAAGCGCAATTTCCTCGACTGAAAGCGCAACTGCCTCGCCTCGCCTGAAAAATGGGCCTAGGCGCAAGAGGCGATGGCTTTTAACAACTATGAGACCACGTACCCGTTTTCGTTCCGGATACCGGAGCGAACCGCAATCCATGTGACTATGATTAGAAGTACTTTGGTTAGATGTCTATGACTTCATAATTATGCCTATTATTATCACTGCTTAAACCATGGATTAATGTTCTTTTAATTCTATTATTTTTGCTCTGATGAATTTTTTTTTCAAAACTTTAGCATAACCTTAAAAAATCTCCAAATTTATGATCTTAAAAGAAAGGTAATATTATTTAAATGTTGAAGCCGGTTATTTGTTATAACGTTTTGCTGTATGCCAATGCCATATATAGCATTTGTATGAGTTAAAACATGTATAGAAAATAAAACACAAATAGATCCTTTTAATTAAAACCTATTTCACCTTACATTTTCAACATTCCACGCAACACACAGATTGCATCAACTCGATTTAGAACAAAGAGCATCTAGTTCATACTTCATACACAAACCAAATTTGCACGTAAATGTAAAAGCAACCAAAGTCGGTGAGTACAAAAACAGTTTTCCAGATAGATCACATAAAAAACTACAGTGATCATGTAATCAAGTCCTAAAAACATACAGAGTTGCTTATCACTTAAGATGTGACTATGTGAGGCATTAAAGGCACCGCGAAAACCCTAACTACAATGTATTTAAACTATACACCATTTTTTCATTTCTTGATCACTAAGGTTGAATACTAGAATGAACCCTAATTTAACATGAATCTATAAATCTCAACCCTAAAATTAAAGTTTATTGCCAAATTTCTGTTCTCACATGATTGTAAAACAAAAGAATGTGCAAAAATCCAACTCTCACCAGTCACCACCGTCGATAATAACACATGTACGAACATCTAAACCCTAATGTTAGAACAAAGAGCCTCTAATGCATTCTTTCCATTACATTCTCCTACCAGTTCATTTAAAATAACGCATGAGAACTGAACAGGCTACAAATGCAACCTATTATCGTTGAAAAATACCTAAATAAAACCGAAACCCTAACCCTATAAAATCGCAAACAATCGGAACAAATTAAACAATTCGATAGATGAAAATAGTACCTGTGGAAGTTCGATCGGTGATGGTGTGACGTCAGCAGCGGCGATACCGGCAATGCTATTCCGGCGATCTACTGTTCAGATCTGAACCGTAATACTAAGAGTAAAATAAACCACGGATAAACACAAAAGATATTCGTTGTGTATCAATGTTTAAAAAACATCAAAAACAAACAATCCATAAACTATTTTTAATCGGAGAGATTGGTAATCTAACCTTGAATCCGAGCGATGATTTGAAGATCTATGAAGATCCGTAAAGAGCAGAGCGAGAGAGAGAGGGGAAACCCTGGAGATAGATGGATAAGTGATTTTTATGTCGGGTTAAAACTATATATACGGACAACAAAAATTGGACCCATATTCGATAACCGGGTATGCATAACCCGATACTAAGACCGAACGTAGTGGGGCGTTTTCTGCCTGGAATCTCGCCCGAAAACGCCCGATCACGCCCCGGTGCCGCCCCCTAGGCGTTTTCCGGCGTTATTTGCGAAAAAATGGACGTTGGCGTGATTTGAAAAACGCCGGAACTTGATTTCTTTGCCCAATTGAACCTTGCCATGTGTGTATACTTAGTTTTAATTAAAAAAAACAAAAGAAATTAGTTTTAATTAGAAGGTGATTTAAAAAACAAAAGTTGCAGGTGGTTTTGTGGGTGAAAGGAAGAAGAAGGTGATTTTTCATTTCAGTCCTTGCATTTTTATTGTATTTAAAAAAAAGGATTTAAACTTCAAAAGTCCTTAAAAAAGGATTTTGCATTTCAGTCCCTAAAGTTTTAATTAGTTTTAATTTGATTTTGGCAATGTAATTTTTTTTACTTTTTTTGGTTTTTTTATTTCTAGTATTGTATTTTTTTAATTTAATAAAGTATTTTAAGTTTTTAATTAAAAATTAATAATTGTGTAATGATTGGAAGGGGCGTTATTGGGCATTATTCCCACTACGGCACTTTTGCAATAACGCCCAATAATGCCCTCATGCTGACTGGACTGCCACATGGCAGAAAACGCCCCATGGTGGGGGCATTATTGAGCTAACCACTACGCATGGTCTAAAGGGAAAAAGAATTTGAGTAGGAAAACACTAAAATTGATAGCCTAGATACGTGTCATGAGGTAGGGTATTTTGTTGCGGAGCTTTTAACTTTAAACTTTTAAATAATAATTCTTACTCAATAAAAAGTCTCGTTTGGTTGAAGAAGCTTGAAACTTTTAGGTTAGAAGCTTGAAACTTTTAGTTGAACGCTCTTACTAGTAGCGTTTAGAAGGAGCTACAAGCTTTTAGGGAAAAATGACTATTTTAACCTCTAAAGATAATTAATTTTTTAATGCACAAACTTTTTAATTTTTTAATTATGTCTAATTTGATCATTTTGTACATTTTATTAAAAGCTCCAGCTACTCTGCCAAACACCGACCAAATATATCTAAAAAGCTACAGCTACTAGCTACCAGCTACAACTACCAACCATCAGCTACTTTTGCCAAACATACCCGTAGTATAGATTAGGGGGGAGCAAATTAACCACCATAACCGAACCATAACCGACATAACCGAACCACTAATAACCGATAACCAATATAACCAATGGTTATGGTTATGAAACTTTGTATAACCGCTCAATCGGTTATGGTTATGGTTATGAAGCTTTGGTTAACCGATATAACCGAAACCGAACCGAACTTGTGATGTTAACTTTATATAATGGATTTGTGTTTTACAAAACCATATAGAGAGTTTTTACTAAGATAAAAGTATGTTAGTAACAAAATGATCTTGATGTAGATGCCATTTATTTTGATAAAGAACTAAGGTGTTATGGCCATAATTGTTTTCATTTGAGAATTACCCTATTAAAAAGAACCCTAAATCAGTAGCTTAACCAAAAATTTTAGTCTCCATTATCTTATAAAATAAGCTCAAGCTAAGTTCAAATCGTGCACAACCCTATTTATTTCAAACCTTGCTTGGTTACTTAACCGAAATTAACCAAAACCGAACCATAACCGATTAACCGTAACCGAAGTTTGGTTATGGTTATGGTTACCAAAACTTCATAACCGAACTAGCGGTTATGGTTATGGTTAATAGTAAAAACCGAACCAAACCGACCCATGCACACCCCTAGTATAGATATAGATGATCAAACTAAAAAAAGGAAGTTAGAAAATGAAAAAAAAAATTCAAAATAAAAAAGCATAGCAGAGATTCGAACATGCGGCTACACATATCAAAAGCCTTAAGAAACAACCACCATACTAACTTAACTTTAATTACCAAACGCGGACCATTTATTATATAATTTAGATTTGGTCGGTGGCTATGATGTGGCAGCTTCCGACCATTAGTTTTAAGAGTATACTAGATTTTTGCTATAGGTCGCGCGTTGCGACGACGAATCTTTAGTTGTTTATAGCTGGTGGCACGTTATTTAATGCATTAACCATATGGAACGCGTGTTTTTATGTCACACCCCAACCGATGGCGGAAATATCGGGGCGCGACACTAGGCGAACCAGATTGCTCAAGAGAATCCATAACAACTACATATTACCAATATTTTTAACATTCATTGTCCCATACCAACGAACAAATATTCAACACATAATTATTACAGACAGCGAATTCTCAAAAGCAAAACAAGTCCGACAACCTAGATTTCTATTAGTGGAGTTTCTAGACTGCCTATCTTGATTCCAGCATGGCATAACATCAACCTGTCACATACGTTAAAATAAAGTCAATACATAAAATGTAAAGGTGAATACACAAGTTTGCATAGCATATAGTAGTAAAAGCTTTTAAGCATAACCAGCATGTATCACGTAACGGGCGAAACAAGTAACTATCACACAATGATTACAACTTAACCACGAGACTGCGTTGTAGAGTATGCATGACACATGTCCAGCGAACACGTGAAGTAAAGTGATGTGATCCCTAGCAACCCCTGTCCACGACAGGTGCTGTGTCCAAACTATAGTATTATCGTTGCTAGAGGCGGTATAGTGTAACACTGTATAAGCATAGTACAAGCATTCATAGATCACGTATAGCATGCGGGGGCGGTTAGCGTTGTAAAGTGTTTGCTTTGCGTGTTGTGTTTTGATAGAGAACGTATGTAACACCCAAAAGTGCGTTAAAAGAAAATGGGTTCGAGTATACTCACTGTATGTTTAAACAAGTAAACACAAACTTGATTGGATTGAAGGGAGCGCGTTGAGTTAGCCTGTGAACAGTAGCATAAGTCGTTGAACAGAGCGTAAACAGAATGTCGGATGTGCTAAGGGTCGAATGGTGATTCGAACGGATGGGTATCCATTCGAGCGGATGGTAATGAGGTGTGTTTGTTTGTAAAATTGTTAAAGTTTGAATTTTAATCAAATCGTTTTGAACAAGGAATGGTATAAGGGTGAGGTCACTTGGTCGGATGGTCATTCGGGTTGCTGACCTGTAGTTTGAAATTTCGTAAAATTTTCTAAGTAAAAGTTTTGAGTTTAATGGAGACGGCGCGCGTGACGACGTGTTAAACAATGGGAATACACCAAGCCCAACTCATTCGATCGAATGGTCTCAGCCCATTCGGTCAAACTTACTGTTCTTGATGAAGATCCATGTTCAACCCGTTAATCGGTCATCTCTCTGGTGGAAATTCGTTTTCAAGCCGACTCTCAACTAAGGAACGAGTAAAGAGTCTGAATGAGCTCCGATTCCATCGGTTTTGAGTAGAAAAGTTGAAAATAGATGAAAAGTGTTGAAATCTTGTTGAGATTAAGTTAAAAAGTGTGGAAATCCTTTAGATCTGGACCAATCTCGATTGAATGGAGCTCCATAACAGCTTGCCTAAGCAAACCGAGAGGGAAACATCTTCAAGAGTTCCAAATCAGTGATTTCAGAGAAAAAGTAAGTGTTTGTGTGTGATTTTGATGGAGAAGATGATGTAGAAGTGATTAGTGATGAAGGTTGTACAAGGTTTGAGGAGAAATACTTACGAAATGGTCTTGAATCGCGAGTAAAAGTGACTGAGAGCGACTTGAGTACGTGTGATGGGATGGGAGTGTCAAATCAGTGAAAGGAAGGTGTACGGGTAATATTTATAGGGTGAGAGGGAGAGTTAAGTCGGTGGAGAAAGGTGCGTTCGGTCGGATGGCGTGTCCGGTCGAATGGCCATCCGATCGGATTTTCATCCGAATGGATGTCCATTCGATCGGATGTCCATTCGGACAACCATGTTGTGCGAGTTAGTTTTCCAACTTTCGTTTCGTGTGAAGCGTTGCGTTTAAGCGAGTTGCGAGTAAGCGTTGAGCGTGTAAGCGTTGCGTTGAGATAACCACATAACATTTAAACAAGTAATCACACAATTAACACATAATAACTAAGATGCATAAAAGTAAATATGCGTTTCGAGTTGCGTTGAGTTCGCGTTGCGATAGTGTTTAGTCTAATCAAGCGATGAAATGCGATAAAATGCGTTTAGATAGTAAGCGTTAAATGCGATAATTGTGTTTTGAATAAGCGTTGTAATATAGCGTTTAAAATGCGTTTAAAATGCGTTCAAAACATTAGTTTAAAATAGTTAACCCATAGCGATAATCGAAATCTCGGGAGTACAAGTAGTTAACGAATGAAATGACGGTGACAAGTAATGACCCAGAAAGTCGGGTTGTTACATTTGACGTATCCGATCTAAAGCATTGCGGTTACAAAAGTAACAGAAGTGAACCAAGTTGGTTCGTTCGTTTAGTGAGTGTTCTACCTAACCACTACACCACCCTTACCTTTGCATCAAAACTTAGTGACGTCAAAACGTACAATAACTCGACTTTATGCCATCGGATGAAAACGTATTATATTTTACCCTACCCGTTTCCAAACACAGTTAACGTAAAAACGTATACCAACCGAAAACACACATAAAAATAAGCATGAAAACGTATTATATTTAACCAGACTTGTTTCCAGAAAAAAATTATGTCGAAACGTGAATTAATAAATATCCTTTACGTTGAAACATGAGTTTCTACCGACACATGCAATAAAATGTCAAAACGTAGACCAACTGAAAATATACACAAAAATTTGCAGGAAAACACATTATATTCGACATGCCTCATTTCCGAAAAAGTTTATGTCAAAACGTAGGGCAAAAATGACATTTTATAATTTTTTAGAAAGTGTAGATGGTTAAATGTCAATTTATGCCAAAAATATATGTGGTTCGTTGGTGTGTTTTTTAGGGAAATTGGCATGTAATTATCCCCAGTAGACATTATTGGTGATTGGCAGTTCCACTTTTGAATATTCACCTTTTACCTATTTTTCCTCCATCGGTCCTCCGTTAAAAAAACTTAACGGAGTTAAGTTTTATTCCGAATTACAAACAGATGTTTCAGGGCTTTTGATCAGAACGACGATACGAGTTCACCGATTTAAAACTTACCTCGAAACGGTGCTCCAAACGACTTGATTTTTGTTAATTGGAAATTTAAACACCCGAATTAATTACGTCTACTTGGGCACCGTTTCGAGGTAAGTTTTACATCAGAGGACCCGTATCGTCGTTCTGATCAAAAGCCATAAAACATTTGTTTGTAATACGAAGAAGAAAAAAAACTTAACTCCGTTAAGTTTTTTAACGGGGGACCGGTGGAGGAAAAATATGTGAAAGGTGAATATTCAAAAGTGAGATTATCAATGGTCATTGACGTCTACCATGGATAATTACATGCCAATTTCCTTTTTTTATTCAGTTTTATTTGGATAATAAATGAGGAAAACAAGTTTAAAAATTATTAAAAACTGTTTAGTTTATTTTAAGTTGAGTGATAAAAGAAAAAACATTTTGTTATATTAAAAGTAACCCAACAATTGTGGGGTGTGAGGTAAAAGTATTATACTCTTTCTAAAGCAGGTTGTACAAGCACATAATGCATAGTGATGGATCAGTTCAGAAGCTAGACATCAAGTAAGTGGCTTGATGAGGATAAATAAGCTGACACGCCGGAGTTGGCTGCTGGCACAAAACTGCATTTTGATACTTTTTTGAAGATGAGAAAGAGTTAGCAAAAGCACTTTTCATCTTCGTCACTTCAGGATGAAAGCATCCTAATCCTCTTTTTCTTCCTTAGCTCTGGTGTCTAGTTCCATTGGATTCTTGGTTGATTTTGCCCTGGCCACCTCCATTTAGAAAGAAGGGTCGAAGTTTTTGGGCCTGTAGCTTTACCCGTCCCCCCTTCGTCGGTCCACTTCTCCGAGATTGATACTTTTGAAGTCAAATCAAAGAACTGCCGTTCTGCTCCTAAGTGAATCTCTCAAAGAGAGTTAATAACTAACCAACTTTCCTTTGTTCTTCCTTTCTGTAACACCCCGTGTTTTCGAATGTCAAAGTCAAAGTTAAAGTCCAAGTCAACTTTGACTTCTTTGACTGTTAATGTTCTTTTTACTTTGTATTATGTGGAGTAAGTGTTGTATAAATGAAATGACCGCATGTTCAATCAATACGACCGATTTACGACTGTGAATAGTAGGAAGTAACAATGCGATAAAGTTAATCAATCAATAACCAAGCTAACCGATTCATCAATCGAACTCGAGACTCGAATTATGCGAACTCTGGTGTTATTATACGTGTGTGTGTGCCCTTATGTGTTACTTGTGCGTGTTTACTTATATGTTTGGTGTGGTATTCAAGCGAATCAATCAAAAATCGAATCGAAACTTGAAAAACAATCGAACTCAATCGAAACCGACATTGAAACGTGACTTATAGAAGATTGTATGTTAGATATAGTAGCTGGGACTGAAAGTAATTTGACAAGGAACCCTATCGTATTCGTATCATCGTCCATCGAAATCGAAACATCGAAAATCGTCGCGAAATACTCAAGGTGGGTCGCGGATCGAACAGGAGGCATCCTGATCGAACAGGCCAGCCGATCGGCTAGCATCTTCCTAGCCGATCGAGCAGCCCATTCGATCGGAGCTCCTGGCCGATCGGCTGCCACTTTCCTCTTTTGGAGCCTATAAATAGGGCTGTCATTGTCACACTTTCCATTTTTGGAAAGCTCTGACCGAACCAGCCTTCTTCTTCACCTTTTCTCAGATTTCTCTCAACTCCGGTAAGTTTTCACTCTAATTCTTGTACGTTTTTTATCACTACATGATTCTACACCTTTCTATCTTTTAAAACTCGATTTCCAACTGTGCAATCACCAAGATCTAAGTGTTCTTGAGTGATGTCACCTTGGTGTTCTTGAGGAACACCAAACTTTGGCCTCATTCAACCATGAATAGCTTAGATCTGACCGGTTTCCACATAAACAAACTAAGATTTGTACAAATCTTAACATTTTATGAATGATTTCCAACTTTCTTCAACCTTTTACACTCAAAACCTTAAAACCGGTAGAAACAGAGCTTGAACTGGCTAACTAATCATTCTAACAGTTAAGAGGTTCAAGATTCGGATTCTATATACTAGGTTCACCGACGATGGGTTAAACTCTAAACCGACGTTCCGAACCGTTCACCGGCCGGACTTGGGTGATTCCTGTCCGAATCGAAGAAACGAGTAGGAACGGAGGATATCATAGTTCAACTCGTTATCAAAACTACCTCGATATGACGACAAGTAATTAAACAGCCAAGAGTTAGACGAAAGGCCGACCAGGTCAGACTTGCTGGCCGAACGGCTAGGCTGTTCGAACAGCCCAGCCGATCGGACATACCAGCCGATCGACCGGGCCAGCCGATCGGCTAGCACATGGTTCCACACTTTTCGAATTTTATGAACTATGCTATTGACGAAGTGGTGTTCGATCGAATACGCTACTCGATTGGTAAACTTTACTCTTCGGATCATGAGATACTATGCACAAAACACTTAATCGTTTTTACAACTCGTTCGTAGTATGGAATGCCAGCCGATCGAACAGTCCGTTCGATCGAGCGACATCCTGTTGAGCATCACTCTAAGGTTCCCAGCCGATCGATTAAGCCGGCTGATCGAACAGACCGTTCGATCGATCGACCTGAAAGGTAAGGACATTTTTGTGTTCTCATATACTACAACGAAAACTTCAAAAGTTCAAATCCTCAAACACAAACACACTAGAGGAAGAAACAATCCACTCGAATGGCCCAGCCGATCGAGCCTACCGGCCGATCGAACAGGACTGTCCAATCGGATATACCAGCCGATCGAACAGACCGTTCGATCGAACCTGCCGTTCGATCGACCAGCATATTCGATCTATTCACACTTGTCTTTTTTTTCCACGTTACTCATTGTTGTGCTATCGAACTATTCAGGCTAACCCTACTCTCAGCGCTCCCTTCAATCCATAATCAATCACTGTGAGTATACTCGATCCCTTTTTGCTTTTAGCACTTTTAGGTGTTACATACGTTGTTTATATCAAAACATAAACGATCACACTACTCAAACTATTTGAACGCTAACCAATATGCATGTATTACGTGACTTAATGAATGCTTGTTGATTGTGTTTACACGTGGAATGTTGTCTACCTGCCTTAACGACGTAGTACTATAGTTTGGACTCAGCACCCGTTCACACGGGGGTTGTTAAGGACAATTACTTGCATGGATTACGGTGGTAATCATGTATTGCAAACCGTCTCGGACGGTCAACCCGCAGTCATTGGTATCGATAGGTCCGTGTCGATAATTAACATGCTTCGTTTTCCTCTGTGTACGTGCTGGTTATGCGTAAACTATTCGAACTCTATATGCTACTATCAAACTTGTATGCTCACCTTTACATTTTATGTATTGACTTTATTTTAACGTATGTGACAGGTAATTAGGATGCTTATTTGCTAGGAAAGCGAGGCTAGAATAAATTTCTAAAAGCCCCCAACAAATAGTTGTCTGCCGAGAACAAGCGTCTGGGGCATAGTTGTCTGTAGATCTTGTCCTCTGGCATTACAGCCAGAAAGTCGACAGAATAGGGGTCTAGAAGCAGATAAACAATTGCTGTAATAATATTTGAATCTGAGTTGTCGGAACGGAATTTCTTGTTTGGATGATTATCTGTAATGACATGTTTGTTTATTCGGGATACGGTATGGGACGTATCTTTAACTGGATTATATAAATAGTTGTTATGGAAACTTCTGAACAATCTGTTTCGCTCAGTGCCGCGCCACGATGATTCCGCCATCGGTTGGCGTGTGGAATGCCCAAGAATCGAGGCAGAAACACGACCTCTAGAGTCGAAAATGATGACAAGTCTACTGTGAATAGTCGAGTTGCCTTGGGTAATCGATGTCTAGTAGCCGCAGACAATCTATCTCTCGATTTTATGTGTTTCGATTCTGAGAACCGCAACCGTGTACTCTAATGACTCGTTGATTTTTATGTGTTTATGTGTGCTTTCTCTGTTTTTGTGTTTATATTTTGGGATGTTATTCGATTTTGCTATCATTTCAATCGACACACACGACTCGCATTTGCTGTTCTATCTCAATTCGACATCCAGTTGTCGCAACTCTAGACGATATCATACTATGTTATGCTATACGGCTGAGTTAGGCTAATACGATGCTATTCGACATGCTATTCGAACGACACGCGAGCTTTGAAGGATAGGTTTCTGTTTTCTGACTGCTTCTGTGATTAAATACCTAGGTACTTATGTGCTTCTGTGTTTTGTGCTCTACGTGCTTATGTGTTTCTGTGACCTATGTGCTCTATGTGCTTCTGTGCTCCATGATTAGGTACATCTGTGAATCTGTGTTTATATGTTACGTGATTCGACGTGATTCTAAGCTCTAGATAGTAGTAGACGTGGGAGGTGAGATTCGATTTTGTTGTGTTGAGTCTCGTGACAATGTCTAATGCAGACCATGTCGTCGTCTGGATCCCGACACCGTCTGACTCGCCAAGAAAAAAGAGACAGGCGTCTCGCTGCTATCATCTCTAAACAAGTGGCGAAAGCCGTAAGTGAGGTGTATGAAAATGCCAGCAAAACGTCTGAAGAATCCCGAGCTGAGAACCCTAAGGATTCAAGCAAGACTGCTTTTAGCTTCAAGCAGTTTAAAGCCTGCGGACCGAAGGAGTTCACCGGTGAGGATGGCCCTACTGCCATGTTTCATTGGTTCGACTCGGTCGAAGTCACCCTGCGACAAAGCGGATGCCCCGAAAATCTCCGCACTCTCAATGCTACTGGTGTCTTCCAGTCCCGTGCTCTAGACTGGTGGATTGCTGAACGAAACAAGCGTGGGAATGATGCAGCTTACGAGCTGACATGGGAGGAACTAAAGGCAATTATGATCGATGAATTATGCCCTCCTCATGAACGCCAAAAGCTGGAGGATGAATTTTGGGTCATCAAGCAGAAAGACGGAGACAACGCTGCTCTCACTGCTCGCTTCAAGCAGCGCAGTATCATCTGTCCCGATCAAGTCAAGACTCCAGAAATGACCATCAAGAAGTATATCCGAGCTCTGCCAGACTGTGTAGCAGATTTTGTTCACGCCTCCAAGCCAGCAACGATCGAGGAAACCTACCTGCTAGCCGCTGAGATTAACGACAAGCGAGTAAAGGCCGGTTTCTGGGATAAGCAAACCAAGTCTCTGCACCAAGCTACAACAGCATCCACCGACAACACCACTGCTCAACCCTTCAAGACATCAAGAAGGAAGAAGAAGCACAACAACAACAGCTCCAGCAACAAGAGCTGTGCTGCCGCAACCACTGCTGCTCCTCTACAAGTTGTACCAGCTCAACAGCAGCAACAGCACCGCTCAGCTCCAGTGATCAATGCACCGCCAGCAAAGCGTGCATACACAGGCCCTCACCCACTCTGCCCAACGTGTTCGTATCATCATCCAGTGGGTCTAGCCTGTCGTTTTTGCGCTCACTGCAACCTTTACGGTCATTTCACTGCGAACTGTCGCGATGGTCCCCGTCAAGCCCCAGTTCAAGCTACTGTCAACCAAGCTCTACTTCCCGCCCCTCAAGGCCAACAAGCAGCTCAAGCACCTGCAGTCAATGCTCGAGTCTGCTTTGCATGTGGTGACCTAACCACTTTGCAAACAGGTGCCCGAATAGGGTGGTTAAGCAAGAGCCCCAGCAGCAACAACCACAACAGCAGCCTCAGCAACAGCAGCAAGCAGCCCATGCCCGAACCTTCAACATCAATGCCCGTCAGGCCCAGGCGGATAAGAACGTGGTTAATGGTACGTTCCTTGTGAATGGTATTTATGCATCATGTTTGTTTGATACTGGAGCCGATAACTGCTTTGTGTCGTTTGAATTCGAGAAGCTCCTTAGTCGTAAGCGCTCTTATCTGTTCTCGTCATTCGAAGTCGAAGTCGCTATGGGAAGAACTATTGCCGTTAATTCAGTACTCCGTGATTATACTCTCGAACTCAACAATCACATCTTCCCAATTGACCTCATTCCAATGCAACTCGGAAGCTTTGACGTCATAATAGGCATGGACTTTCTTCGTGAAAACCATGCTGAAGTTGTGTGCTTCGAAAAGATGATTCGATTCTCGCTAGCGAATGGTGATCTATTGTGTGTGTACGGTGAAACAGCGTCGAAAGGTCTCAAGCTCATGTCGTGTATTCAAGCCAGCAAGTATCTCCGCAAGGAATACCGAGCCTTCTTGGCCAACATTGTAGTAGCGGAGAAGGGAAAGAAAAAGAAAGTTGAAGTCAAAGATGTTCCAGTGGTTCGTGAATTTCTTCAGGTGTTCCTTGATGATCTTCCCGGACTACCACTAAGTCGTGATATCGACTTCCGCATCGACCTCATTCCTGGAGCTAACCCCGTTGCCAAAGCCCCTTACCGACTCGCACCATCCGAAATGAGGGAACTCTCGAACCAACTCTAGGAATTACTCGAAAAAGGCTTTATTCGCCCAAGCACCTCTCCTTGGGGCGCGCCAGTCCTTTTCGTCAAAAAGAAGGACGGGTCGTTCCGGATGTGCATCGACTATCGGGAATTGAATAAGTTAACCATCAAGAACCGATACCCCTTGCCCCGAATCGATGATTTGTTTGATCAGCTACAAGGTGCAACATGCTTCTCTAAGATCGATCTGCGTTCAGGATATCATCAGCTACGGATTCAAGAGGAAGACATCCCCAAAACCGCTTTTCGAACCCGTTATGGCCATTACGAATTTGTTGTTATGCCCTTTGGTCTAACCAACGCACCCGCGGTCTTTATGGACCTGATGAATCGCGTGTGTAAGCCTTATCTTGACCGTTTCGTCATCGTGTTCATCGACGATGTCCTGATTTATTCCAAAACGAAAGCCGAACACGCGCAACATCTACGTTTGGTTCTCGAGTTACTCCAGGGGAACCAACTCTATGCCAAGTTCTCCAAGTGCGAATTCTGGTTGGAGGAGGTTCAGTTTCTGGGTCACATCGTGAATAGTCAGGGTATCCATGTCGATCCTGCGAAGATTGAAGCTGTCAAAAGCTGGATTACACCTAAGAACCCGTCAGAAGTTCGTTCTTTTCTCGGACTAGCGGGCTATTATCGACGATTCATAGAAGGATTCTCCAAGATCGTTGTGCCACTAACCGCTCTTACGCATAAGGACAAGCCTTTTGTGTGGGGAAACGCACAAGAGACTGACTTCCAAACCCTCAAGCATACGCTGTGCAACGCTCCGATTCTTACGCTGCCCGACGGAAGCGACAATTTCATTGTCTACTGTGATGCTTCTAACCTCGGTCTCGGCTGTGTCCTCATGCAGCGAGACAAGGTTATAGCCTACGCATCTCGTCAGCTCAAGATCCACGAGAAGAACTATACAACCCATGACCTCGATCTAGGCGCGGTTGTCTTTGCATTGAAGATTTGGCGACACTACCTGTAACACCTCGAATTTTTGTGTCCAATAATGTGTTAACACGTGTCATTTGTTTACACGTGGCATTGATATTAAATAAAGGACTAATTTTGACAAACCTTGAAAGTATATAAATTCGAGGGTTATAAACGTCAACAAGGGTAAATATACTGTATAGTAACCCTAAATAATGCTTGAACCTTCAAACGAATAAATCATAGATCATACAGAAGCGAAACGCGAAAGAAGGTGAGAGATTACAAGCTACAGGGGGTTAACCGTGTCAACATGTTTAATTATACCTCTGAGTGACCCTTTGACGTTCCCAAGGCTTTGTAACGGTATTATACACTCACTAAAATATAATATATAAATTTCGCGAAGTTTCGTTATGAAACGAGAAAGTTACGATCGAATTCGTAGGAGAAGGGTTAAAAGCGTCAATAATGAAAGTTAAGGCTTTCTGAATAATTAATAAACTAACCGGGGACTTAACGACGCGGGTAAATAACACGAGGTCCCTAGTTGTAATTAACCGAGGGCCAAACCGCAAAGTTACCCCTTCAAACCCGTAAGGTCAGGTAAATCATTACGAAAGATTTCGTTATTAATTACCAGGATTTCGTAATCATGACAAAAGATTTAAAATTTCTGAAATCATAACCTCTCGCGGCCCGCGTGAGGTTTGGACTTAAGTTGAGGCGGGTCGCGAGCCACCTCAATTACGCGCCTGATGTTCTAAACTCAGGCGGCCCGCGTAACAGTGGCATGGAATGTCCATGCGGGCCGCGTGGGACGCCCAGATGCAGAAAACTTGTAACTACTTGCCTCTTAGAGCCTTTGAACGACCAACAACCAATAAATGAGGCATGGGCACCCTATGCTCGACCCATATCACTTAGGGACACCTGCCCATGATCCATGATCAAATGTAGACTGAGTTGTGATGATCTTGAGGTCTTTTGAACACTATAAATAGCCACACTTGGCTCATAAGTTCACCACACTTCAAACACACTCAACTGATCATTTCAAGAGCTCTCTAGCATTCCTATGTGTTCTTAAGTCTTCTCTCAAGCTTCTGTAAGTGATCTAACCCTTTGTGGTTTCACATTTCCTTAGTAAATAGCTAAAAATCAAACCATCGTAAATACGGTTTGACTTTAAAATAAATCAGTGATGGTCCAGTCTTATGACGAATCAAAAGTAGTTTTGAGATGGTATTTATGTGGGTAATAAGCCCCTAAAAGGGTTCCCTCTGATCACCACTCTAACTATGTCAAAAATCGAGTCAAACGCGCACTTAAAAAGTCAACAGAAAGTCGTTTTGCCATTTTATACATAATCTGTAATGTACATGCTATGGAACCTGTTTTGATAATTATAAAACATGATAATAAGTATATAAACTTGTTTGCGCTCGTTTGAATCGACCATTTGCTATATTGAACCGGTTCGGAGCCGAATGTCGCAAAAGTTTGACTTTTGCTTTGACTTCAGTTCTGGCCCGTTTTAGTTAGGTATAGATATGCCTTAGGACCCTCTTAGGACCAGGTCACATGTTGGTATAAACCTCTGTGATCGGTTCATGAGTTATCCGAGTCTTTTACGTGTTTCCGTTAATCGCCTAAAAGTTGACCGTAACGCCATTTTGAAAATAAAACGAGTATTTCGGACACGTGAACGGACCATAACCTTGCTTATTAAATTATAAGCATGTCCTTAAAGTTTCACGTCAATCCGAGGTCTAGAATGAGAGTTATGCTAATTAGCGTAATTTAAATAAACTTTTGTAATAAACGGCGCAATTAGCATAACGCCCATCTAAACCAAGATTTCGTCACCAAAACTTTTACCCACTGTTATAAATTAATATTTTGGGAATTTTAAAGATTTTTAATAATTTTTACCTTGCTCATAACATGCGGTTATGGCTACGGTTCGGTAAATACTGAATATGCCCTTTTCGGCCAAAACATGAGTTCTACAAGGTCTTTTGACCCAATTCCAGTTGCTACTGGTTCCAAATAATAAATAAAGTATTTTAAGCTTTATAAGCTGTTCGGGAAACTCAGATTTCCTGTAGAACTCGAAAAGCCCTTTAAAAGTCTTTAAAATGACCGAAAAGCCCCTACGGGGCATAATATTAACTTAAACTCGTTACGGGCATCACGGGAGGTATCCTACTGATACCACAACCTCTTTGAGGCATATTGACTTAGGAAATAAGCGTAGGACTCTCAGGGTTTGCCGTTTCGCCTATTGCGCGCACGGTTCGGCTTATGAAACTAGTTTTCATAAATTAGCCGATACGGGTCAAATAATATTATTTGAGCCCCAAAATCCAGAGTGTGAACCATAAACCCATATAAAACAAGTCTCTGAACTTGTTGGGTCAGAATCACACTCCATTCCCGGTTTTCGCCTTTTCGCGCGATTAAACCATATCTATATATATCGGAACCAACCGGTCTAGGCTACGGCTAATATAAGGACCCGTTAGGATTCTAAGAGGTTAATTAAAACCTTCGTTCCAGATTAGGAGCCCCGGTAAAAGCTATCGGCGATTTAATCGAACTAAGGATATATACTTGCAAAGGTAAATACTTTAACTTATTTCCCCTATATGGGCTTGGGTTACGGTATGTTAATACCGCTTGATTGAGCATTATATCTTTCCATCGCTTAGGTGGTAAATTAAATAATATGATCGGCTCATTTAAACAGTTTTGTTTCTTAAAAGCCTTTGGGGGGTTTAATGACCGTTGTCCCGGATATCCTTGGCATCATTTTACGAAATGGCCACGACCATTGACATCCCGGTGTAGGCGTACACCCGGTATATATTGTCGACATTAAATTAAAAGACGTAGCCGTTGGTTTTTATACTACGGTTTTACGCAATGTGGTGTGTCTATAAATCTTTAACCCGGCACGACCCGGGCTACTGAACGCATAAAAGAACATGTAAAACGTTCACAAGATTTTAATAATTTTCCCAAGTTATAAAAGAGTTTGTGCCTTGTGCATTCAAATCAAATTTTAATAAACATTTTCAAATGTGTCAGTTGAATGTATTTACCAGTGTAAACTGACGTATTTTCCCCAAAAAGATTAAGTGCAGGTACTATTCGAAATGGGCTGGTATAGGCGTCCTAAGCATCATACATAGTCTCGCAAACTCGATGCTGCATCTGAATGAACAATATTTATTATTTTGATCCACTGTGGATATATTCAACTTCTGTAATACATTTGATATTACAATCAGAGGTTGAAGTTTATATATTTATCTTAAGCTTCCGCTGTGCATTATATAATTGTGTGGTTTGACTATATTGTTGCCAACATCGTCACGTTAATCCCCCACCGGGCCCACCGGTGAAACACGTGGAAATCGGGGTGTGACAGGTTGGTATCAGAGCCAACATTGAGTGAATTAAACACGATCCTAATGTGTTTAATCTCAATGACACAATTGCACATACTTGAGTCTAGACAAGAACTTAGGACAAATTCGAATTGATATTCCAATTTTGTCTTTTTCTTTTATTATTGGAATTTAAAGTTTTATAAAGCAGGAAAATGCCACCTGTTATATTCCGAGGAAGAGGAAGGGGAAGAAGAGGCAGAGGAGATGTCGTGACACATCACGATAACGAAGCTGGACCATCAGGTACAAGACATCCTTCGATGACAAGGAGCGAAGAACCACAGCGACGAAGAGATCTCTACGAACCAGCGAGGCATTCCACCTCGCACAGCTCGACGCCATCCTACCGGCACTCCTTTGGGCCAAACTCAGAAAATGATCCCAACAACCCACAACCTTCCTTCATACCTCTACAGCGTTCGGTATCGCACCGAAATTACGACGACCCTACTCCATACTTCATAGGTCAGTTTAATCCAGCTGACTACATACAGGAACCTTCAGGCTTTGTTCCACTAGGGCCACAAGATCACTTCTCCGAAGACCATATGGATGAAGATACTGATCCAACTGAACCTGCTCGTGGTACGCCCACGCATCCGATAGAAGTCTCTGATGGGTCATCTTTCCATGGCACACCCTATCAGGGGCCAGATAGTTTCCAAGCGTTATTTGACCGACATGAGTGGTATTACACGCCACCCCAACAGACATCATAACAACCGCGACATCCACAGGATCCCTCTGAGGATTCACGCTTTGAGGCAGTTACGCCACCACCTCCGCCACCGGCGCAACCAGTAATGCCTGATCCGCCAAGGCGTAGGAGGACAAATGCTCGTATGTCCACACGAGGAGGAGGGGGTATCCACTTCAGCACCCCTCGACACTCTAGTAGTAGCCACTATCCGCCACTACAAGAAGAAGGACCTTCAAGTCCTATACAGGAGGCGAACTCCGCACCAGCTGCACCAAATTCGCCACCATTTGGGTATGACCAACCCATACCTGCTTACACGGGTCCAACGGCTTACAACCCGTTCGAACCGTCACAAGCACAATACAACTACAATTATGAACGCGACCCATATGTGGTGTCGGCTAGATATAATGCGCGCTACCCTGACGGAGCTCATGGGAACATGGGACCACCGGACTACTCAGCTCATGGGTATCCAATACCTCCCAGACCCCCAGTTCCGCAACAAGCGCCACAACCACGTTTCTCTCCTCCTGAACAGGAAGAGATACTCCATCGACTAGATCGTGTGGAGAGAGAGTTCGAGGAAGAGAAGAAAAGCCACCGAGGATTTCTCAAGGGCTTGGCGAACCTACTAAAGGGCAAAAAGAAGAAACGTGACCATTAGCCCTTAATAGTTGTACTAATGTAATTTCTATTTTGGAAATAAGTCCCTGCGTGGACACTTATCGTATTTCAGTCCCTACGTGGACTTATCTTTTAGTCCTTACATGGACACCTATCTTGTATTAGTCCCTGCGTGGACTTGTCACTCATTTTAAACCTCTATGGAGGTATGTACTATTTGAAAGACCCGTTTAGGGCAATATGTAATTGTATTTGAGATTTTGGAATGTATGTTACGAGTTTTGTTTTAATATGTATGAAATAAATCAAAACCATTCCTTTTAAATTGATCTGCCTAAATAAAGAATCTTATGAGTGAAACCTAGCCTGGTGTCTTTTAAGATCCGGTCAAGATGGTAGGACTTAATTAAAAGATTCAGATTCCTTGTTAACCGCTGCAAGCATGTTAACAACCATGGCAGATGTGATTCGTTAAAATCACGAGCGTCATTCTTATACAATAATCCTTTAAGGATTTCAAAGCCCAACTAAATGATTTATAAATCATGGGTTAAATCACCTATGCAAGTGATCAATCGTATTAAAACATCCATTAGTGATGTAGTGCCTACGGGCCAATCTTATTAAAACATCCATTAGTGATGTAGTGCCTACGGGCCAATCTTATTAAAACATCCATTAGTGATGTAGTGCCTACGGGCCAATCTTATTAAAATATCCATTAGTGATGTAGTGCCTACGGGCCAACCATATTGAAACATCCATTAGAGGTGTAGTACCTATGGGCCATAATAATTGTCTTATAAAGACAAAAGGCAGTGGTGGTCTATGACTCTCTGTCAGAAAGAGATAAAAGAACTACGGTTCAAATCTCTATGCCTTTGATTCTCTGAAATCTCGGCTAATATTATAAAACATCCTCGTAATTAGGCTTTACGCCGCCAATATTATTGTTATAGCTAAAATAGGATGTATTCAAATCCTAAGATTTAATGAGTAATAAGTTAACCAAATATGGTCTCTGTTACCATGGTCGACAAATTGTCATAAAAGACAATTATATAATAATCTCCTAAATAAAATTTTGTTATCTTCTGTAGCAGATTCAAGTTACAATGGCGGATCCCAATGGAGAGAAGAGCCACACAAATGAAGATGACTACGACAATGCGCCAGTGCATCTAACAGGCGCACAGCTAAAGGCTCTGATTGACAATGCTGTTCAGGCAGCTCTTGATCGTCAATATACTGAGTCCCAAGGCAGAACCGTATTAAAACCACTCTCTAAACCAAAGACACACTCCAAACCACCCTCTCAACCCAAGAAAGATGACGACAAACACTCGTCCACTGAGAACAGCGTTCATCGCGATAGAGAATATACTGATGCATCCAATGCTAAGGGTTGCACCTACAAATACTTTGTATCTTGTAAGCCCCGGGAATTTACAGGGGAGAAAGGTGCTGTGGATTGTGTCACCTGGCTAGATGAAATGGACACTATTGTGGACATCAGCGGGTGTGCAGAGAGGGATGTGGTAAAGTATGTGTCCCAGTCATTTAAGGGCGAGGCCCTGGCATGGTGGAGGGCGTTGGTGCAGGCATCTGGTAAGTCTGCTTTATACAGAATGACGTGGGAGGAATTTATTGCTCTCATTAAGGAAAACTACTGCCCTCAGCATGAGGTTGAGAAGATCGAGGCTGACTTTGTGTCACTGGTGATGACGAACCTGGACTGCCAGGCATATTTGACGAGTTTCAATACAATGTCTCGTCTGGTCCCATATCTTGTGACACCAGAATCTCGAAGAATTGCCCGTTTCATCGGGGGCTTGGAGCCTGCGATAAAGGCGAGTGTAAAGGCCTCCCGGCCGACGACCTTCAGGTCAGTTACTGACCTCTCCTTGTCTCTCACCTTAGACGCTGTCCGTCTGAGGACACTAAGGAGCAAGGAGGCTGAGAAGAGAAAACGTGAGGATGATACCTCACGAAGATCTGGAAAGAAGCACCGTGGAAACGGTGACGGCAAGAAAGGGGCTGAGACAAAGAAAGATGGGCAAGCTGGTGAAAGGCCCAACTGCAAAATCTGCAAGAAACCCCACTATGGGAAATGCAGATTTGCATCGAACTCACAGTCGCAATCAAAGACTCCTTCCTGTGGACTATGCAAGTCCAAGGATCATAAGACTGTGGAGTGCAAAAAGATCAAGGATGCAACCTGCTATGGTTGTAATGAAAAGGGGCACATCAAGAGTAACTGCCCTAAGTATGCCAAGAAGGCGGAGGAGACCAAGAAGTCAAATGCGAGAGTTTTTCGCATGGATGCAAAGGAAGCGGTCCAGAACGACAACGTGCTTACAGGTACTTTTCTCGTAAATAATATATTTGCAAGAGTACTGTTCGATTCTGGCGCCGATAAATCCTTTGTAGACCAGAAATTTTGCCAACTACTAAATATGCCTATCAAAACCCTTGATATGAAATACGAAGTAGAGTTAGCAGACGGCACGATAGAAACCGTCTCAACTGTTCTAGAAGGATGTGAAATGTCCATTAGGAACCATTCTTTTCCTCTATCTCTACTTCCCTTCAAACTAGCGGGTTTCGACATAGTCCTAGGCATGGACTGGTTATCCCGTAATCAGGCCCAAATCATTTGCGGCAAAAGGCATATAGTTTTAAAGACTCCGAGTGGTGAATCTCTTACCATTCGAGGAGATACGCAGTACGGGTTACCCGAGGACGTATCTATGCTCAAAGCTTCAAGGTGTTTAAACAGAGGCTGTGTAATTTACATGGCTCAGGTGATAATAGAAGAACCTAAGCCAAAGATCGAGGATCTTCCTGTCATTTCCGAATACCCCGAAGTTTTTCCTGAAGAACTACCTGGTTTGCCACCAGATAGACAAGAGGAGTTCAGAATAGACATCATTCCTGGAGCGGCTCCGATAGCTAGAGCACCTTACAGGCTAGCTCCAACGGAAATGAAGGAACTGAGGACCCAGTTGGATGAACTGCTGGCGAAAGGTTTTATCAGACCTAGTTCATCTCCCTGGGGAGCACCAGTCCTATTTGTAAAGAAGAAGGACGGATCGATGCGGTTGTGCATCGACTATCGAGAGCTAAATAAAGTGACCATAAAGAATAAATATCCTTTGCCGAGGATCGATGATCTATTCGATCAGCTGCAAGGAGCAAGCTATTTCTCGAAGATCGACTTGAGGTCGAGCTATCATCAGCTAAGGGTCAGAGATGAGGATGTACATAAGACAGCATTTAGGACTCGCTATGGTCATTACGAGTTCCTAGTGATGCCTTTTGGGCTCACAAATGCACCGGCTGCGTTCATGGATCTCATGAATCGCGTCTGCAAGCCGTACTTGGACAAATTTGTCATAGTCTTCATCGATGATATCCTTATATATTCCAAGAACCAAGCTGACCACGAGAAGCACCTCCGTTGCATTCTCGAATTACTACAGCGTGAGAAACTCTACGCCAAATTCTCGAAATGTGAATTCTGGCTACGAGAGGTTCAGTTTTTAGGGCACGTTGTGAGTGAGCGTGGTATCCAAGTAGATCCCGCTAAAGTAGAGGCAGTCATGAACTGGCAAGAGCCAAAGACGCCTACCGAGATCCGTAGTTTCCTGGGGTTAGCAGGGTACTACAGGAGGTTTATTGAAAATTTTTCGAGGATTGCTGCGCCCTTGACTTCCCTAACCAAGAAGAAAGAAAAGTTCATTTGGGGCCCAAAGCAGCAAGAGTCCTTCGAAATACTGAAGCAAAAGCTAAGCAACGCACCTGTGCTGACCTTACCGGAAGGTACAGATGAATTCGTAGTTTACTGCGATGCATCACACACAGGCATGGGATGTGTGCTTATGCAGAAGGGCACGGTGATTGCCTATGCTTCAAGGCAATTAAAGGTGCACGAAAAGAATTACACCACCCATGATTTGGAGTTGGGTGCCGTTGTATTTGCACTAAAATTGTGGAGGCATTACCTCTATGGTATTAAATTTGTGATTTATTCTGATCACAAAAGCCTCCAGCACCTGTTCAACCAGAAGGAGTTGAACATGAGGCAGCGCCGTTGGATGGAAACCTTGAATGACTATGATTGCGAGATCAGGTACCATCCCGGCAAAGCGAATGTGGTTGCTGATGCCTTAAGCAGGAAAGAAAGGGTAAAACCTATTCGAATCAATGCCAAGAGCATTGAGGTCAAGAACAATTTAATTGAAAGGATTTTAGCTGCACAGCGAGAGGCTGTGTTGGAAGCTAATTATCCTAATGAAAAGTTAGGAGTAACTGAGGAGCAGTTGACTCTTAGCAAGGATGGAATCCTTAGACTGAACGGACGTATATGGGTTCTGATCTATGGAGGACTACGAGATGTTATCCTCCAGGAAGCCCATAGTTCCAGATATTCAGTCCATCCTGGTGCTGACAAGATGTATCAAGATTTAAAGGCAAATTATTGGTGGATAGGCTTGAAAAAGTCTGTGGCCGCCCACGTAGCAAAGTGCTTGACTTGTGCTCAAGTCAAAGCCGAGCACCAAAAGCCGTCTGGCTTGCTACAACAGCCTGAGCTTCCCGAGTGGAAGTGGGAATGCGTAACTATGGATTTCATAACCAAGTTACCCAAAACCAGGAAAGGAAACGATACAATATGGGTCATAGTCGATAGGCTGACTAAATCAGCTCATTTTCTACCCATCAAGGAGACATATAGCTCCGATATGTTAGCCCAACTGTATGTTGATAAGATTGTAGCTTTACACGGCATACCTATGACTATTATCTCCGACAGGGATACCAGGTACACGTCTCACTTCTGGAAGAGTTTCCAGCAGTCTTTGGGCACGCGTTTGAACTTCAGTACGGCTTACCATCCACAGACGGACGGTCAAAGTGAGCGTACCATTCAAACGCTAGAAGACATGCTTCGTGCATGTGCGATCGATTTAGGTGGTAACTGGGATAAGAACCTACCCCTAATCGAATTCTCCTACAATAATAGCTACCACACCAGCATAAAGGCTGCGCCTTTCGAGGCATTATACGGTAGGAAATGTAGATCGCCTGTTTGTTGGGCGGAAGTAGGAGAGGTCCAATTATCAGGACCAGAGATTGTTTTCCAGACAACGGACAAGATTGTCCAGATCCGGGAACGTCTCAAGGCTGCCCGCGATAGGCAGAAAAGCTACGCCGATCCAAAACGTAAGGATCTTCACTTCGAGGTGGGTGAGAAGGTGTTGCTTAAAGTATCGCCCTGGAAGGGGGTGATGCGTTTCGGCAAGAAGGGCAAACTGAGTCCAAGATACATAGGACCTTTTGAGGTCATTGAACGTGTCGGATCGGTCGCCTATAAGTTGAACTTGCCTGAAGAGCTCAGTGGAATTCACAATGTGTTCCACATCTGCAATCTCAAAAAGTGCTTCGCCGATGAATCATTGGTGATTCCACACACAGATGTGCATATAGATGAGAGCTTAAAGTTTATAGAAAAACCTTTGTCGATTGAAGATCGACAGGTGAAGAAGCTTCGAAGAAAGCACGTACCGATTGTAAAGGTCAAATGGGATGCTCGCAGAGGTCCCGAATATACGTGGGACGTCGAAGACACAATGAAAGAAAAATACCCCTATTTATTTGAGTAAATCTCGGGTCGAGATTTATTTTAAGGGGGTGAGGATGTAACACCTCGAATTTTTGTGTCCAATAATGTGTTAACACGTGTCATTTGTTTACACGTGGCATTGATATTAAATAAAGGACTAATTTTGACAAACCTTGAAAGTATATAAATTCGAGGGTTATAAACGTCAACAAGGGTAAATATACTGTATAGTAACCCTAAATAATGCTTGAACCTTCAAACGAATAAATCATAGATCATACAGAAGCGAAACGCGAAAGAAGGTGAGAGATTACAAGCTACAGGGGGTTAACCGTGTCAACATGTTTAATTATACCTCTGAGTGACCCTTTGACGTTACCAAGGCTTTGTAACGGTATTATACACTCACTAAAATATAATATATAAATTTCGCGAAGTTTCGTTATGAAACGAGAAAGTTACGATCGAATTCGTAGGAGAAGGGTTAAAAGCGTCAATAATGAAAGTTAAGGCTTTCTGAATAATTAATAAACTAACCGGGGACTTAACGACGCGGGTAAATAACACGAGGTCCCTAGTTGTAATTAACCGAGGGCCAAACCGCAAAGTTACCCCTTCAAACCCGAAAGGTCAGGTAAATCATTACGAAAGATTTCGTTATTAATTACCAGGATTTCGTAATCATGACAAAAGATTTAAAATTTCTGAAATCATAACCTCTCGCGGCCCGCGTGAGGTTTGGACTTAAGTTGAGGCGGGTCGCGAGCCACCTCAATTACGCGCCTGATGTTCTAAACTCAGGCGGCCCGCGTAAAAGTGGCATGGAATGTCCATGCGGGCCGCGTGGGACGCCCAGATGCAGAAAACTTGTAACTACTTGCCTCTTAGAGCCTTTGAACGACCAACAACCAATAAATGAGGCATGGGCACCCTATGCTCGACCCATATCACTTAGGGACACCTGCCCATGATCCATGATCAAATGTAGACTGAGTTGTGATGATCTTGAGGTCTTTTGAACACTATAAATAGCCACACTTGGCTCATAAGTTCACCACACTTCAAACACACTCAACTGATCATTTCAAGAGCTCTCTAGCATTCCTCTGTGTTCTTAAGTCTTCTCTCAAGCTTCTGTAAGTGATCTAACCCTTTGTGGTTTCACATTTCCTTAGTAAATAGCTAAAAATCAAACCATCGTAAATACGGTTTGACTTTAAAATAAATCAGTGATGGTCCAGTCTTATGACGAATCAAAAGTAGTTTTGAGATGGTATTTATGTGGGTAATAAGCCCCTAAAAGGGTTCCCTCTGATCACCACTCTAACTATGTCAAAAATCGAGTCAAACGCGCACTTAAAAAGTCAACAGAAAGTCGTTAAGCCATTTTATACATAATCTGTAATGTACATGCTATGGAACCTGTTTTGATAATTATAAAACATGATAATAAGTATATAAACTTGTTTGCGCTCGTTTGAATCGACCATTTGCTATATTGAACCGGTTCGGAGCCGAATGTCGCAAAAGTTTGACTTTTGCTTTGACTTCAGTTCTGGCCCGTTTTAGTTAGGTATAGATATGCCTTAGGACCCTCTTAGGACCAGGTCACATGTTGGTATCAACCTCTGTGATCGGTTCATGAGTTATCCGAGTCTTTTACGTGTTTCCGTTAATCGCCTAAAAGTTGACCGTAACGCCATTTTGAAAATAAAACGAGTATTTCGGACACGTGAACGGACCATAACCTTGCTTATTAAATTATAAGCATGTCCTTAAAGTTTCACGTCAATCCGAGGTCTAGAATGAGAGTTATGCTAATTAGCGTAATTTAAATAAACTTTTGTAATAAACGGCGCAATTAGCATAACGCCCATCTAAACCAAGATTTCGTCACCAAAACTTTTACCCACTGTTATAAATTAATATTTTGGGAATTTTAAAGATTTTTAATAATTTTTACCTTGCTCATAACCTGCGGTTATGGCTACGGTTCGGTAAATACCGAATATGCCCTTTTCGGCCAAAACATGAGTTCTACAAGGTCTTTTGACCCAATTCCAGTTGCTACTGGTTCCAAATAATAAATAAAGTATTTTAAGCTTTATAAGCTGTTCGGGAAACTCAGATTTCCTGTAGAACTCGAAAAGCCCTTTAAAAGTCTTTAAAATGACCGAAAAGCCCCTACGGGGCATAATATTAACTTAAACTCGTTACGGGCATCACGAGAGGTATCCTACTGATACCACAACCTCTTTGAGGCATATTGACTTAGGAAATAAGCGTAGGACTCTCAGGGTTTGCCGTTTCGCCTATTGCGCGCACGGTTCGGCTTATGAAACTACTTTTCATAAATTAGCCGATACGGGTCAAATAATATTATTTGAGCCCCAAAATCCAGAGTGTGAACCATAAACCCATATAAAACAAGTCTCTGAACTTGTTGGGTCAGAATCACACTCCATTCCCGGTTTTCGCCTTTTCGCGCGATTAAACCATATCTATATATATCGGAACCAACCGGTCTAGGCTACGGCTAATATAAGGACCCGTTAGGATTCTAAGAGGTTAATTAAAACCTTCGTTCCAGATTAGGAGCCCCGGTAAAAGCTATCGGCGATTTAATCGAACTAAGGATATATACTTGCAAAGGTAAATACTTTAACTTATTTCCCCTATATGGGCTTGGGTTACGGTATGTTAATACCGCTTGATTGAGCATTATATCTTTCCATCGCTTAGGTGGTAAATTAAATAATATGATCGGCTCATTTAAACAGTTTTGTTTCTTAAAATCCTTTGGGGGGTTTAATGACCGTTGTCCCGGATATCCTTGGCATCATTTTACGAAATGGCCACGACCATCGACATCCCGGTGTAGGCGTACACCCGGTATATATTGTCGACATTAAATTAAAAGACGTAGCCGTTGGTTTTTATACTACGGTTTTACGCAATGTGGTGTGTCTATAAATCTTTAACCCGGCACGACCCGGGCTACTGAACGCATAAAAGAACATGTAAAACGTTCACAAGATTTTAATAATTTTCCCAAGTTATAAAAGAGTTTGTGCCTTGTGCATTCAAATCAAATTTTAATAAACATTTTCAAATGTGTCAGTTGAATGTATTTACCAGTGTAAACTGACGTATTTTCCCCAAAAAGATTAAGTGCAGATACTATACGAAATGGGCTGGTATAGGCGTCCTAAGCATCATACATAGTCTCGCAAACTCGATGCTGCATCTGAATGAACAATATTTATTATTTTGATCCACTGTGGATATATTCAACTTCTGTAATACATTTGATATGACAACCAAAGGTTGAAGTTTATATATTTATCTTAAGCTTCCGCTGTGCATTATATAATTGTGTGGTTTGACTATATTGTTGCCAACATCGTCACGTTAATCCCCCACCGGGCCCACCGGTGAAACACGTGGAAATCGGGGTGTGACACTACCTGTATGGCACCAGGTGTACAATCTACACTGATCACAGGAGTTTACAACACATCTTTAATCAGAGAGAGCTTAATATGCGTCAACGCCGATGGGTAGAACTTCTCAACGATTACGACTGTGAGATTCGTTATCACCCAGGCAAGGCGAATGTGGTTGCCGACGCGCTCAGCAGAAAGAGTTACGTGCTCAGTACCCGAAACATCCAAGCCCAGCACAACCTTGAAACCCTTATCCGCGAAGCCCAACATGCTTGCTTTAACGAGCGTACATTGAAGAAAGAAAGGATCTATCATGATGGAGCTCAGTTAGTAAGCAAATCCGATGGGATATTATATTATCTGGACCGAATTTGGATCCCTAAGCGGACCGAATTGCGAAAGATTATCATGAATGAAGCCCACAAATCTCGATACTCCATTCATCCCGGCGCTGACAAGATGTACCAGGATCTTCGTTATAAGTACTGGTGGCCGGGCATGAAAAAGGATATCGCTCTTTACGTTGGAAGTTTCTTAACTTGCGCAAGAGTCAAGGCTGAACATCAAAGACCTTCTGGCTTACTCGAACAATCGCCGATACCTATATGGAAGTGGGAGAGTATAGCTATGGATTTCATAACAAAACTCCCACCCACGCCATCAGGTCATGACAGTATTTGGGTTATAGTCGATCGTCTAACGAAATCAGCCCACTTTTTGCCTATACGAGAAGACTACAAGGTGGAGCGACTAGCCCAAATCTACACCGACGTCATCATTCGTAATCATGGTACGCCTCGTGACATCATTTCAGACCGTGACGCTCGGTTCACTTCGCGATTGTGGGAAACGTTTCAAGCGGCCCTTGGTACGTCGCTTAATCTGAGTACTGCATTCCATCCTCAAACCGACGGACAGACTGAAAGAACGATCCGTACTCTTGAAGACATGCTCCGAGCGTGTGTCATAGATTTTGGTGGTAGTTGGAACAAACACCTGTCATTGGTGGAATTCTCGTACAATAACATCTATCATGCCAGCATCCAAATGGCACATTTCGAGGCTTTGTATGGTAGGAGATGTCGATCGCCTATTGTGTGGCACGAGATCGGTCACTCGCAACTAACCGGTCCCGAGATTCTACAAGAAACGACTGACAAAATCCACCAGATTCGAGACAACTTGGTGAAAGCTTGGAACAGACAGAAAAGTTACGTCGATAAAAGACGCAAGCCCCTTGAATTTGAAGTTGGTGACTACGTACTCCTAAAGGTATCACCTTGGAAGGGTGTAGTCCGATTCGGCAAGAAAGGGAAACTAGCGCCTCGATATGTTGGACCTTTTAGGATTCTGGAAAGGATCGGAAAAGTCGCCTACAGACTCGAATTACCGGAGGAACTCAGTAACGTCCACCTGACTTTCCACGTCTCTAACCTCCGAAAATGCCTTGTTGATCATGATCTAATCGTACCACTCAACGATCTTCAGGTCAACGAAACGTTACACTTCGTGGAAAAGCCTGTCGAAGTCATGGATCGCCAAACCAAGCAACTCAGGCGCTCTCGCATCCCGATCGTAAAGGTCCGATAGGAACGCAAACGAGGCGCGGAGTTCACTTGGGAACTCGAAAGCTACATGAAGGCCAAGTACCCACAGTTGTTTAAATAAATAGATCTGAAGCATCAAATTGGTAAATCACGGCGTTGTGTAGCCTTCGACTTAATTTCGGGACGAAATTCCCTAAACAAGGGGAGGTTGTAACACCCCGTGTTTTCGAATGTCAAAGTCAAAGTCAAAGTCCAAGTCAACTTTGACTTCTTTGACTGTTAGTGTTCTTTTTACTTTGTATTATGTGGAGTAAGTGTTGTATAAATGAAATGATCGCATGTTCAATCAATACGACCGATTTACGACTGTGAATAGTAGGAAGTAACAATGTGATAAAGTTAATCAATCAATAACCAAGCTAATCGATTCATCAATCGAACTCGAGACTCGAATTATGCGAACCCTGGTGTTATTATACGTGTGTGTGTGCCTTATGTGTTACTTGTGCGTGTTTACTTATATGTTTGGTGTGGTATTCAAGCGAATCAATCAAAAATCGAATCGAAACTTGAAAAGCAATCGAACTCAATCGAAACCGACATCGAAACGTGACTTATATAAGATTGTATGTTAGATATAGTAGCTGGGACTGAAAGTAATTTGACCAGGAACCCTATCGTATTCGTATCATCGTCCATCGAAATCGAAACATCGAAAATCGTCGCGAAATACTCAAGGTGGGTCGCGGATCGAACAGGAGGCATCCTGATCGAACAGGCCAGCCGATCGGCTAACATTTTCCTAGCCGATCGAGCAGCCCATTCGATTGGAGCTCCTGGCCGATCGGCTGCCACTTTCCTCTTTTGGAGCCTATAAATAGGGTTGTCATTGTCACACTTTCCATTTTTGGAAAGCTCTGACTGAACCAGCCTTCTTCTTCACCTTTTCTCATATTTCTCTCAACTCCGGTAAGTTTTCACTCTAATTCTTGTACGTTTTTTATCACTACATGATTCTACACCTTTCTATCTTTCAAAACTCGATTTCCAACCGTGAAATCACCAAGATCTAAGTGTTCTTGAGTGATGTCACCATGGTGTTCTTGAGGAACACCAAACTTTGGCCTCATTCAACCATGAATAGCTTAGATCTGACCGGTTTCCACACAAACAAACTAAGATTTGTACAAATCTTAACATTTTATGAATGATTTCCAACTTTCTTCAACCTTTTACACTCAAAACCTTAAAACCGGTAGAAACGGAGCTTGAACCGGCTAACTAATCATTCTAACAGTTAAGAGGTTCAAGATTCGGATTCTATATACTAGGTTCACCGACGATGGGTTAAACTCTAAACCGACGTTCCGAACCGTTCACCGGCCGGACTTGGGTGATTCCTGTCCGAATCGAAGAAACGAGTAGGAACGGAGGATATCATAGTTCAACTCGTTATCAAAACTACCTCGATATGACGACAAGTAATTAAACAGCCAAGAGTTAGACGAAAGGCCGACCAGGTCAGACTTGCTGGCCGAACGGCTAGGCTGTTCGAACAGCCCAGCCGATCGGACATGCCAGCCGATCGACCGGGCCAGCCGATCGGCTAGCACATGGTTCCACGCTTTTCGAATTTTATGAACTATGCTATTGACGAAGTGGTGTTCGATCGAATACGTTACTCGATTGGTAAACATTACTCTTCGGATCATGAGATACTATGCTTCAACACTTAATCGTTTTTACAACTCGTTCGTAGTATGGAATGCCAGCCGATCGAACAGTCCGTTCGATCGAGCGACATCCTGTTGAGCATCACTCTAAGGTTCCCAGCCGATCGATTAAGCGGGCTGATCGAACGGACCGTTCGATCGATCGACCTGAAAGGTAAGGACATTTTTGTGTTCTCATATACTACAACGAAAACTTCAAAAGTTCAAATCCTCAAACACAAACACACCAGAGGAAGAAACAATCCACTTGAATGGCCCAGCCGATCGAGCCTACCGGCCGATCGCACAGGACTGTCCAATCGGATATACCAGCCGATCGAACAGGCCGTTCGATCGAACCTGCCGTTCGATCGACCAGCATATTCGATCCATTCACACTTGTCTTATTTTCCACGTTACTCATTGTTGTGCTATCGAACTATTCAGGCTAACCCTACTCTCAGAGTTCCCTTCAATCCATAATCAATCACTGTGAGTATACTCGATCCCTTTTTGCTTTTAGCACTTTTGGGTGTTACATACGTTGCTTATATCAAAACATAAACGATCACACTACTCAAACTATTTGAACGCTAACCAATATGCATGTATTACGCGACTTAATGAATGCTTGTTGATTGTGTTTACACGTGGAATGCTGTCTACCTGCCTTAACGACGTAGTACTATAGTTTGGACTCAGCACCCGTTCACACGGGGATTGTTAAGGACAATTACTTGCATGGATTACGGTGGTAATCATGCATTGCGAACCGTCTCGGACGGTTAACCCGCAGTCATTGGTATCGATAGGTCCATATCGATAATTAACATGCTTCGTTTTCCTCTGTGTACGTGCTGGTTATGCGTAAACTATTCGAACTCTATATGCTACTATCAAACTTGTATGCTCACCTTTACATTTTATGTATTGACTTTATTTTAACGTATGTGACAGGTAATTAGGATGCTTATTTGCTAGGAAAGCGAGGCTAGAATACGTTTCTAAAAGCCCCCAACAAATAGTTGTCTGCCGAGAACAAGCGTCTGGGGCATAGTTGTCTGTAGATCTTGTCCTCTGGCATTACAGCCAGAAAGTCGACAGAATAGGGGTCTAGAAGCAGATAAACAATTGCTGTAACAATATTTGAATCTGAGTTGTCGGAACGGAATTTCTTGTTTGGATGATTATCTGTAATGACATGTTTGTTTATTCGGGATACGGTATGCGACGTATCTTTAACTGGATTATATAAATAGTTGTTATGGAAACTTCTGAACAATCTGTTTCGCTCAGTGCCGCGCCCCGATGATTCCGCCATCGGTTGGGGTGTGACACTTTCGATGTTGTTTGATTATTGAATGAAGTTACATTTTTATATATTCAAGACAAGATAACATCAGTAGATCTTTATGCCTAATAAATGCTATTTTTTTTAAATCTTAAGTTCAATTAGTGCAGCACCTGACAATAGGGGTGTTCAAAACTACCCGTATCCGAAAATCCGATCCGAAATATCCGATATCCAAATCCGAAATATCCGAAAAATCGGATATCCGAAATTCGAATTTTTCGGATTTCGGATTCGGATAGTGATTTTCAAAATTTCGGATATCCGAAATATCTGAAAATTTAATTTTCATTTTTTTCGGATATCCGAATATCCGAAAATATCCAAAGTATCCGAAAAATATCCGAAAATATCCGAAATATCCGAAAACTTATATTCGGATATTCGAAACTATCTAAAATATCCGTTTCCGAATATGAAAAAAATAATAAAAAAATAAAAATTAAACAAAAAGTTGGATTTTCGGATATCCGATTCACTATCTGAATGTCGGATACGGATTCGGATAGTGAAATCTGGTATCCGAAAATTTCGGATATCCGGTTTTGAACACCCCTACGGCTGACATAGATAGTTTTCAAGATTTGATTGTTTTTAAGGTATTATATAATATAATAATCTGTTAGATCTTGTTCCTATGATTGTCAGATCGTCTCGTTGATGATCTGATCTTGTGAGTTCTGTAAAGGTTGTGAGGACTTGTTAGTATAATAAACATCCGAGTAGTTTTTTTTTATTGTTGTTAAAAGTCTTTGTAATACCAATTTTAACAGATTTTAATCAGTGATCTGATTGAAGCTCTTAATCTTTTTTGTTTCCCCACAAAAAATGGAATGTTAGTAACTGAATTGATTAGGCAAAGCACTTTTTTTATATAATTTGTTTCTATTTTTTTTTTAAAAGAAAACTAAGGTGATCAAACCGATTTTTCGCAAACTAAATTAGCAAAAACTGGGGGTGATTCTTAACTTCATTATTGGATATTATTAGCAGTTAGTTATAATGAAAAGAGGCCCTAATGTGTGTCGATTTATGCTTAGATCTTTAGAAATGATATCTAATCGTTAGGGATTTCAGGATTTGAAGAGCTAGATCGGCCTCTTTGGTTGAAAGTTGAAACATAATCAAAATCAAAATGTCACACAACATATTGTATGAACTCCAAGTGGAAATCATGAAAAGGCTTCCCGTTAAATCCTTGATTCAATGCCGATCCGTCTCAAAGACATGGAAGTCTTTGATCGATAGCTCTGATTTTGTTGTTGAGTATAGCCTCCAACGCACAAAAATGCAACATTTATATGTAAGGTACGATGATCTGACGGATTACAACGTAAGATTTCAATTCTTGACGATGATAATTTCCCCAGAAACAGAGTTTTCCTGACTCCTCCCCTATTGGTTCAAATACACGAATACTATAATATATTGGGCTGCTCTTACGGCTTGTTTTGTTTCTATCGAGCTGACCTCATCTCGGGAACCGACAAGTCTCTTCTTTGGAACCCATCTATTAGAAAAACAGTTGAGGTTGTTGTGCCTGACGTGACAGATTGGGAAACATATGAAACCGTTTTAGGATTTGGGGTTTGTCGTGAGACTAATGACGCTAAGATTGTGAAGATCACACATATTGTTAGTTGGGGGATATGGAAAGTGCAAGTTGCATCCCTTGGCAAGTTGAGATTTTTACATTAAGCACAGGGGCTTGGAGACGTCTAAGTGGCAATCTCCCTCGTAAATTGGTCAGCTTTTAATTTGATCCGGCAGATGATTGTTGTTCGGTAGTTGTAGATGGGGTTATATATTGGTTTACTACTAAGAGGAATACGATGAATGGTGGGTCTCGTAATCTGATTATTTCATTTGATATCACAAGTGAAATATTTGGAGAAGTAAACCTTCCAAATAGTTTAGCACACGCCCCGTCTGAACATTGGCTCTCCATGTTTAAACAAAAGGAGTCTCTTCTGGTGCTTGACAATGTTCGTGAGGAGGATAGAATGGCGTACGATGTATGGATGATGGAGGGTGGTGTTACAAAATCATTTACAAAGGTTTCCACTTTTCGTTATAACACAGACGATTATGTAACAGCAATGGGATTTAGAAAGAGTGGTGAACATATAATTGAAATTGTAGAAGGTAATCGTGGAGATCTTGTTGGTTACGAGCCCCACTCAGAGCATATAGATAATCTTGGAATTTATGGAGTGTTGGATACATTTTTTGTTCATCCCAACATGGAAACACTATTTCTGCTTGATCAGCCGACAACTCGTAATTATCGGACCATGGGAAATATATCGGGTGTCGATTAAATTCGGGCTTGGGTCTTCGGTAGCGATTGTCGCAATCCCTGACCCCTAACTAGGGGTGTTCAAAACCGGATATCCGAAAATTCGGATATCCGAATTTCGGATATCCAAAATTTTCGGATACTAGATTTCACTATTCGAATCCGTATCCAAAATTCGGATATCCGAAATTTCAGATACGGATTCGGATAGTGAATCGGATATCCGAAGATCAAATTTTTAATTATTTTTTTCATATTCAGAAACGGATATTTTGGATAGTTTTGGATATCCGAATATAAAGTTTCGGATATTTTTCGGATATTTTCGGATACGTCGGATATTTTCGGATATTCAGATATCCGAAAAAAAATGAAAATTAAATTTTCGGATATTTCGGATATCCGAAATATCCGAAAATTTTGAAAATCACTATCCGAATCCGAAAAATTCGGATATCCGAATTTCAGATATCCGAAATTTTAGATATCCGATTTTTCGGATATTTTGGATTCGGATATCGGATATTTCGGATACGGATAGTTTTGAACACCCCGACCCCTAACTTTGCGAGCGGGCGGCCGCGAACCAGTATCAGTGGTATCGGTGTTTATTAATTTGGCAGCGGAATTTACATTAGGACCGTAGTTAGGAAATGATTTATCAGAGTAAAACACCACGTTTTTATAATAATAAATACATGGGAAATTCCCAAGTTTCCATTACAAACATGTTTATAGGGATTGATATGTGGTAAAATATACATATTTGTCCCGTGTAAATTGTATAGTTTTAGTTTAGTTTTTATTTATTCTTTTTAGTTTTTAGTATTTTATTATATTATTTTGTGTTTTGGCAGGTCCTGGTGCAAATGAAGGAAAAACGAGTAATATGGAAATGACCAGCCAGTTGGGCAGAGTAGAATGCCAGAGATCGAAGTAAAATTGGCGCTATTTTCTATGAGTGGGCCGAGGCCACTATATCTGTTTTTTTAAATGGGGCTGCATAAAGAGCATTAATGTCCAACTAGTTAAAAGGCCAATAGTATTCGTAGATTATGGAGGAACTAGAGGTGGGCCGTGAAAGGCTTAAAAGCCACTGATTTGTGCAAGTTTTGTGGTGTTGGGCCATGTGCATCTTTATCTATATTGGTCCAATTGAAAAATTAGATGATATACAAAAGACATCGAACAGAAGGCATAGAGAAGTGTGTTTATGGTTGGCGGCTAAGAAGAGGGGTTTTTGGACGACAAAATTTAATAAAAAAACACATCAAACCGAAAAAGGACAACAACATTGGGACATATACGACAGGAAGGAGAAAAAGAAAATCAGACGCACAGGGGTTCGATCAAGAGGAAAAAGAAGAACGGATCAAGATTCAAAGCCGCGATCAAGATTTAAGTCTGGGTTTGCAATTTATTAGTATTCGATTTTAAAGACTTTGTGTTATTTTTAACTTGATACTATGATTTCTTATTTATTTGAGACTTATTTCTTTTTAGTGACTATGGTTTTTGGCTAATTTTCTTTAACTACCTAGATATGGTTGAATGATTGCTAGATGTTTTGATTATATATTAGATTTTTGAATGCTATGGATTGTTTATAAATTGTAAACGGCTTGTTCTATCGGTTAGGTGTGTTTGCGTGCTTGATGTTATTTAAATATTGATTACTGCTTCGCATGAATCTTGGTGACGGTCTTTATCACATAATAGAGTCATGCTAGGGTTTTAGGTTTTGGTGAGTGTTTATATCACATAATAAATCTTTAAATCTTTAAGGTGAAATTACGTAACTAACCTTAGAAGTAATAATTGGTATTTTTATAAAATCAAGTGCTCTACTAATCATCAATAGCTGTAAGGTGCGAGATTATTGCTAGGTCTAAGTGATTAAACCGCAAGGTGGGTCCTTCATAGGAAGTTAACCTTTTGGCTGATATCTAGCAAGTCTAGCTGAGAAAACAAGCCTATCCTAGGTTTAGGTCTCGTAAGGGAGTGAGCCTTGTAGGATACTTTTATAAACCCATTAGATGTCTTGTAAAGGAGTCTAACAACCGGTAATTTAACAACCTTTAGGGAATCTTAGCGTGCTCTTGAGAAGGGTTAGGGGTCCTTAGATTTCCCGAGGGGTGAGAATTTTAAGATCCCGGTTCCATAGCAGACAACTTCCAATTATAATCATAACTAAAAGCAATCAGGATTCCTGTCTAGGTAGTTCCTTCATCATCCTTGAGTTCAGCCTTCGTGTGAGTTCGTGTCTCGTTCGTTTAGTTAATCTAGTTAATATTTAATTAAAATTTTAGGATATTTAGAACCCCCCCCCCACTCAATAAACAATTAGTTAAGTCGTGTCAGTCCAGGTCTAGATAGAGTCGTAGCGTAATCAGTAGAGTCTCTTGGGTTCGATACTCGGACTTCCTTAGGCTTTACTACACCGATCGGTACACTTGCCGGTCGTGTGGTTTAGGGTTTAGAGAGTCTTAATTTTATAAATTTAAAGCTTAGAGAGTCTAGAATTAGGGTAATTTTAGTTGTTTTAATTAACCCATTTTCAGCACAGCAAGTTTTTGGCGCCGTTGCCGGGGACTCTTGGCGATTGCGTTTATTAGCTTTGATTAGACCTAACTGAAAAATCCGTGCTACTTGTATAGTTGTGTAATATTTTTTGTTAGTTTTTTTTTTCTCTCTACCTTGTTCTGCTCTTTCTACTCTCTTAATGGCAGGTGATCCTATTGATCTGGATGTCTCTGATGATTTTTATCCCACCGAACCAATATGGGATTTGTCAGATGAAGAGGATGAGGAAAGTGAAGATGAGCTGCTTTGGGAGAGGGAATTTGCGGATGAGTTAGAGGGTTTGCCTGTAGATGAAGAAGTAGGTACATTTGATCCGGAGGGGGACCTTGCATATTTAGAAGCTTTACTTGCAAGAAACCCAATGACGGATAGTAAAGAAGAAGAACTGGTGGTGGAAGAGGAAGAACACCACAGCTGGCCCGTGGTACTAATAGCGAATGCAAGAAAAAGTTTAAAATCACGGGAGAAGGCAATGAGAAGAACACCTGGGATAGTGTTTCAGTGGCTCCTGCCAGGTAAGTTCAAATTTTGGTATTTCAAACCAGTTAAGTATTTAAAATTATTTTATAATTCCACCATTAAATTTTTAAATGTTTATGAGAAACGGATGGAATTAAATGGTTAGACCGGGTTCAAATCAAGGAAAAACCTCCTGATTAAGTTCAAGTGTGGGGAGGTTTTGTAGAGTTTGTATAGAGGCGTACTTTTTGTATATTGAGTCTTTGTTAGTAGTTTTTGAGTCGTTTTTTTAGAGTCGGTATTACTTTGGTTTTTGTTTGTTTTTTATTATGCATGTTTGAATCGTACCACCCGTACTCAATCTCCATTCGGGTGATTTTGGAGCTGCTTATCAAATTTCAAGCATTTATCGAGTATACCAGTTGAGTCAAAAGCCGATCGCGAACGAAATGCTATACGATCGAGCTGGATTGGACGAGAGTTTTGGAGCATACGCGAGAATTTAACCAGCTAAGTCCTTTCCATTTATGCCCTAATGTCTTTTATTTCTTATTTATTTTTAGTTTTTTGAGTCGGTTTCCATCTTACATTGAGGGCAATGTAAAGTTTAAGTGTGGGGATGGGAAACTATCGTTTAGTGTCTAATTAGTGTGTCTTGAGTCAAAATATGAAAAAAATACAAAAAAAAAATAATAATAAAAAATTTGAAAAATACAAAAAAAATAAACTAAAAAAAAATGTGTCTTTTGAAATAAGAAGTTTGCAAAATAAAAACGGAAAATGATAGAAAAGTTGGATTTTTGTTCGGGTGCAAATAATAATAATATGAGATTAAATAATTGAGCTTGTGTCTAGTTTGGGATGTGCGGGTAGGCCTGAGTCGGTTCTAGGTTCCTTTGATCTTAATATACCTAATGTCGGTCTAATAATGGGTTCTCATTTAGGGAAAGTGGGGAAACTGAAACCGCCAATAATAACATAAGGGGCACCGTTATAAGTTAGAGCCGTTAGAGTTTGTGATTATGAAAAAATAAAAGAATAGAATAAAAAGTGAGCTAGAAACTAAATGAAAGTAGCTATTCCTATGTAGTCTGGGTTGGGGATAGTGACTCTACAGCCGGATTACCGCTAGGGTGTGTGAAATTGACCGTGCAAAGCAAAAAAAAAAAGTACCGAAGCTAAGTAGTCTGTGGTTGGGGATAGCGACACTACAGCCGGATTGCCTCTTGTTTTGGGAAAGCACCGTCTAGACTCACGAGAAAAAAAAAACAAAAAAAAATGAAAAAAAAATCTGATTGTAAACTTTCTTGGTTTTGATATAAGACGGTTGGGAATTGGTCCAGTGATCGTTCTCTTTGTCCTATAAGTTTGAGGTGGGATTAGATGGGCCTGCGATTCTTAGTGTGAGACCCTAGGTAGATTGACCGCACTTGAACTAAAAATGCATGATAAGGGCTTGGAACCTGGTTTGAGTTTAAGAGGACAAATATACTTGCAATCGCGGCTAACACAAGTTTCGATTTAATAAGTAAATTAAGCTTTTGTCCCAAACGACTATTTCGTCTATGATTCTGTTTTGCATAATTCTTTTTCGGGGACGAAAAAAGGTTAAGTGTGGGGATATTTGATAAGTGGTAAAATATACATATTTGTCCCGTGTAAATTGTATAGTTTTAGTTTAGTTTTTATTTATTCTTTTTAGTTTTTAGTATTTTATTATATTATTTTGTGTTTTGGCAGGTCCTGGTGCAAATGAAGGAAAAACGAGTAATATGGAAATGACCAGGCAGTTGGGCAGAATAGAATGCCGGAGATCGAAGTAAAATTGGCGCTATTTTCTGTGAGTGGGCCGAGGACACTATATCTGTTTTTTTTTAAATGGGGCTGCATAAAGAGCATTAATGTCCAACTAGTTAAAAGGCCAATAGTATTCGTACATTATGGAGGAACTAGAGGTGGGCCGTGAAAGGCTTAAAAGCCACTGATTTGTGCAAGTTTTGTGGTGTTAGGCCATGTGCATCTTTATCTATATTGGGCCAATTGAAAAATTAGATGATATACAAAAGACATCGAACAGAAGGCATAGAGAAGTGTGTTTATGGTTGGCGGCTAAGAAGAGGGGTTTTTGGACGGCAGAATTTAATAAAAAAACACATCAAACCGAAAAAGGACAACAACATTGGGACATATACGACAGGAAGGAGAAAAAGAAAATCAGACGCACAGGGGTTCGATCAAGAGGAAAAAGAAGAAGGGATCAAGATTCAAAGCCGCGATCAAGATTTAAGTCCGGGTTTGCAATTTATTAGTATTCGATTTTAAAGACTTTGTGTTATTTTTAACTTGATACTATGATTTGTTATTTATTTGAGACTTATTTCTTTTTAGTGACTATGGTTTTTGGCTAATTTTCTTTAACTACCTAGATATGGTTGAATGATTGCTAGATGTTTTGATTATATATTAGATTTTTGAATGTTATGGATTGTTTATAAATTGTAAACGGCTTGTTCTATCGGTTAGGTGTGTTTGCGTGCTTGATGTTATTTAAATATTGATTACTGCTTCGCATGAATCTTGGTGACGGTCTTTATCACATAATAGAGTCATGCTAGGGTTTTAGGTTTTGGTGAGTGTCTATATCACATAATAAATCTTTAACTCTTTAAGGTGAAATTACGTAACTAACCTTAGAAGTAATAATTGGTATTTTTATAAAATCAAGTGCTCTACTAATCATCAATAGCTGTAAGGTGCGAGATTATTGCTAGGTCTAAGTGATTAAACCGCAAGGTGGGTCCTTCTTAGGAAGTTAACATTTTGGCTGATATCTAGCAAGTCTAGCTGAGAAAACAAGCCTATCCTAGGTTTAGGTCTCGTAAGGGAGTGAGCCTTGTAGGATACTTTTATAAACCCATTAGATGTCTTGTAAAGGAGTCTAACAACCGGTAATTTAACAACCTTTAGGGAATCTTAGCGTGCTCTTGAGAAGGGTTAGGGGTCCTTAGATTTCCCGAGGGGTGAGAATTTTAAGATCCCGGTTCCATAGCAGACAACTTCCAATTATAATCATAACTAAAAGCAATCAGGATTCCTGTCTAGGTAGTTCCTTCATCATCCTTGAGTCAGCCTTCGTGTGAGTTCGTGTCTCGTTCGTTTAGTTAATCTAGTTAATATTTAATTAAAATTTTAGGATATTTAGAACCCCCCCCCACTCAATAAACAATTAGTTAAGTCGTGTCAGTCCAGGTCTAGATAGAGTCGTAGCGTAATCAGTAGAGTCTCTTGGGTTCGATACTCGGACTTCCTTAGGCTTTACTACACCGATCGGTACACTTGTCGGTCGTGTGGTTTAGGGTTTAGAGAGTCTTAGTTTTATAAATTTAAAGCTTAGAGAGTCTAGAATTAGGGTAATTTTAGTTGTTTTAATTAACCCATTTTCAGCACAGCAAGTTTTTGTCGCCGTTGCCGGGGACTCTTGGCGATTGCGTTTATTAGCTTTGATTAGACCTAACTGAAAAATCCGTGCTACTTGTATAGTTGTGTTATTTTTTTTGTTAGTTTTTTTTTCTCTCTACCTTGTTCTGCTCTTTCTACTCTCTTAATGGCAGGTGATCCTATTGACTTGGATGTCTCTGATGATTTTTATCCCACCGAACCAATATGGGATTTGTCAGATGAAGAGGATGAGGAAAGTGAAGATGAGCTGCTTTGGGAGAGGGAATTTGCGGATGAGTTAGAGGGTTTAGAGAGTCTTAGTTTTATAAATTTAAAGCTTAGAGAGTCTAGAATTAGGGTAATTTTAGTTGTTTTCATTAACCCATTTTCAGCACAGCAGGGATAAACCCTAATTTATTGAAATAAAACTTCTTCTTTGTTTAGGTAACTTTTATAGCCACTTTTCCAAGCCTTCAGTGCTCTCCAGATGGCTTCTAATTGACTTTCACATTTTGTTACCTGAAACGCGTTTAAAAATATTTTATCAGCAGGAAATACTAGCGAGTGAATCCCAGTTTAATCAGAAAAGTTTTGTCATTTTACAGCATTGAGGGCAATCCAGCAATTACATTTGTTTACATCTAATTTAATTACCACCCACGGTACTGTCAATCCTGACTGGTGGTAATGTTACTACTCACAGTGTAGTAACAAATTTTGTATACAACACCCCAACATACCGACGATAATTGTAGAATTACAAATACTTAATCACTGTGAAATATAATTTAAAACATTTGAGGTTTTATAAAAACTGTTTGTGAAAAGAGGAATTACTCATATTGCTCATTTAGGTATTTCCTTGTAACTTCCTAGTTATTATCTATTAATTAAACAATGCACACGCGTTAGTATAGTAACCCAACTTACATTAGTTATACCCTCCCCGAGACAGAACTCCAACGACTGAGTCAGGCAGAGCCTTGACATACGTTACGGAGCACTAGATCGATCGGGCAGCGTATCTAATACGTAACCGGGGGTTATGATACTTACATCGAGGCAGAGCTTCGCTATTTTAGTGGGTATAATACCCGGGAATTATTATTACTATTCAGAATTGAGAGAGAGAGATCGATTTGGACTGAATGCTCGAACTCTCTATATATAGTGCCTGACAGGGGGTTCCTGGTGTCACAACCCCCGACCCACCTTGGACGGAATCGGGAGCCGCGAGCAGCCAAGCGGTATCGGTGATTATTTTGAAAAATATTGCAGCGGAAATTTCATCAGGACCATGAGTTAGGAAAAATATCAGAGTTTAGAAAACACCGGATTTTATTTATTAAATAGATGGGATAAATCCATGTTTTACAAAGGTAGCTTTAATAAGGGATAACCCAATTTACATAAAACAATATTTCTTAATTTGATTTAATTAATAAAATAAGCCACTTCTTTATGCCTTTCAGTGCCGCATCCAACTCTTACTCCAATCTACTTTAATTGCCTGAAACGCGTTTTAAAAAGGTTTTGTCAGCGGGAAATACTGAGTGAATCATTCATTTTGATAAAAAGACACTTTGTTATAATTTACAGTAATAAGGGAGATTACAGTGTTTCTATCAACCAATTACCCCAAATCGGTATTTGTCACTCGACTCGTTTCTGTGACTATGGTCAGATCACCCATTGGCTAACTCGTTGTCCAATGGTGACGGGAAATAAGTAATGTATACAAAACCCCACATACCGGCAGTAATTGAAGATTACATAAACTTAATCCCTGTAATTATAACTTTTAAACTAAACATGATTTTGAAAGCAAATTTGATAAAAAGAGAATGACTCACTTTATAAGCATGCAGTATTGATTTAACAAGCTTCCTGATTCAAATTCTTCTGAGAATTAGCATTAACTTTGATTGTAAGTGTATGGGGTAGAGTTTAGCCTACGGATAAGCCTGATAACCTAATTTAAGCAATAATGCACACGAAACTAGGTAAATAACTAATACAACCTTTACGATAACTCACGAGATTAAACCCTCACAACGAATGACCAAGTGCGATACTTAAACATCCAGCGGATTCGCAACGAATGACAGAGTATAGCCCGAGTTCAGGCGACACTCAAACATCCTGTCGGAATCACGACGAATGACAAAGTATAAACCCAATTTGAGTAGCACTTAAACATTCATTGGATAGTTCCAATCGATCGGACATTGAATCGTAATAGCGATCGAGTTAATACCCTGTATCGTAGCAGCGTTTCGTGATCGTGTGTGTTTCTGTGGTATTTGGACGATATCTCAGTGCCTGAATCGAATTTTAACGTCGAAACAAGCGAACTGTTCAAGCCCCAAGCCCCTGCATTTATACTCCAATTTGGACCCGCCTGCGTGTCGCGAAAGAATCTCCGGTACTTGCCGCGTGTCGCGGGGCAAGTCCCCCTAGCCTAGAGTAGGCTTGTCACCTAGGTAGCCCTGCTGAGTCGACGTTCGAACGAATTTCAAGTTTGACAATGTATTTCGAAGATAATCGTCAAGTAGGGAATACCCCCCCCCCCCTGAGTTTTAGGGGCCCTGATCCTATTTCTGATTGTTCTGAAAATTTTAGGGTTTGTGCTGGATTAATTGAGGGTCTCAACTAGGGTTTCCTATTGGGTAAATAAAATAATAGATATGACTTTTGATGAGAGTTGTTTACAAAATAGAATAATAAATAATAGTTTTGGGTAAATCACAAAAAGGAAATAAAACGGTGAGAAAAGAGAATGGACCCACTTTATAACTTTAGGGTTCAACTAGAAAGTCTCCTGGTATAACTTTTGGGTATAACTTCTGAGTTATTAAAAAATATATAATGCACTCGTGATAAGTATAGTACCCCTTATTCAACCTTGTCCCTATGTCACGAGATAGAACCCTAAACGAACTTAGTCAGGCAGAGCCTTGACATGCGTTATGGGGCTCAGATCAATCGGAAAGGGTAGCGGTGATCGGGAGTTAAAACACTTAAACAGGGCATGACTTTAAATAATAAAATATATATCTATACAACCTAATAAAAGCCTTAATTAGGGGACACATGTCCCCCATCTAGGCCTTCTAAATCTCATTTTCCCGTTCTAAATCCCTTCATTTCCCTATGTGCAACCCGACGCGGGATCCGAATGGGTGATTCGGGTCATTGTTGTTCCTTCCATATATAAAGCAAGACGTCTTCTCTCATACTC